>NW_009713136.1:0-10052 GCF_000703405.1 Apaloderma vittatum | reverse complement strand
ATTCCCACAATTTGGGATTATTTTTTCTGCATAAAATGCCCCTAGTTTTATTAAAACTGTGCCATTCCAGAAGTGGTAGTGGATCACTCACTCCAGGATGTCTCACTGAAAATCATCACTGAAATAAACAGTTGAGAATAGTGGTAGCAATCTGAAAGTATCCACTTTAGGAAACTGGGATTAGTTTTCACCAATAGTGAGAACTAGGATTGGAAAAATAAATTTTAGTGGAGAAAGAACAGAGAAGAAAAATTGGTTTTTCGCATCAGTTTGCATTGCAGATACAATGAGATGAAGTTCTCCAAGGAAATTGGATAATCAGAAGCAGGTTTCAAGCAGGGCTCAGAAACTCCTTCCACTCTTCTGCAGTGTCACTCACAACTTTTCATGGTATTGTCCAGATAGCAGAAAAGTACCTTTTTATCAATATCATGAGGATAGACTTTGGGACAGAAGGGCCCAGAGCTTTTTGGGTGAGCTGTCAGTGAGCTGAAAATTACATGCTAATGAAAGGAAACAGATAATCATACTAAAAAATTTGTGATACATTCTGTGCATGAATTTCAGACAAGCATTTAACAAAAAAATCCAGTTAGAGCAGTGACAAACTCATTTTTCAGCAAGGCAGCATATAAAATTAATGTGGTCATGTCTACATCTGTCAGAGATAGATAGATATCAAGTCCTCAGTATCTAAGGGGAATAAAAAAGTTGTCAAACTACCATTTTCTCTTGGGATATATAATTGCAGCATGAAGTATGGAATACTTAGAGGAAAATACTAATGAGAAAGTGTTGTTGTTTTGCTTTATTAAATTGAATCTCAATTTATTAAAAGGTTTGGACCAATGACTTGTAGCTTATACAACGAACAGTACAATAGGCTTCAAGTGTTAAAAAGATTATACTCATTTAAGCACATGGAATTGTGACCAAACTCTGATATGCTTTTTGCTATTACAGTGTTTTCAAAGCTGGCTCCAGAGTATTATTAAAATATATTTAAACTTCAATAAGAAACTGTCTTAATTCTATCAAATATATTTTGTGCATACTTTTCATGAGTTTTCTACTAAATTGTTTTACTGATGAAAGTAGTTATAAAAATTGAGTGTCTTCAGAAATATTGCTTGATTTCTGTTCTTCAAACCAAACTGTAATTTTGGGGAAAGTTAGAAGCTGTGCGCACACTATTACAGATTTGAAGCTTGTTATTTGTGCTCAAATTTTGACTTTGAGTATTTCAGTGAACCTGTTACCAAGCAGAATTTACTTGAATAAGATAATTAGTCCGTTATTAGTACAGATTCATATGTGGGAATCTTGATAACTTTACAAATACTACATGAACAGACTGGGGGAAATGACAAAAGGTCAGCTGCAACTTTTTAAGAAAATTTTTATCTGAAAGTTTGGTGGCATATGTGAAATGGTAAATTATATCTCTAACCAAGCAAAGATACCACATTCCTTAATGATGGGGAAACTGCTGTCAAATGTTGTAAAATCACATGGCTATTATTTATGAAAATATTAATTGTCCTCCAGTGTCTTCCAGTCATTCAGTATAGATTTGAAATCTGACTTCACACCATCCTGAGGAAGTATTTGTTTTTTCATCAAACATCATCAGACTCAAAAGTCAATAGACCATCATTACTTCAAGTGTATGAATTAGACCATGGGCAAAGTCTTCTTTCTTAAGCAAGATGTATTTTAAATTGACAAACATCAATTCTTTTCAAAAGGAATTTGGTGTAGCACTACCTAAATGTTTATTTTAAAGAAGCTAACGTGGTACAAGCTGCTGAAATGGAAATTGATTTTCTGTTTTTCTCTTGTTTGGCAGTGATGTTGGCCAAAGAGAACCCCAGTACTGTTTCAATGTGCACATGTGCTTTTCATGATATATTTGCAACATATGACTCTGACACTTTTTAAAAAAAGCAGTTCTTGAAAATAAAAAAAAATTACTTCTGTTTAGAAAATTGTATTATTTGGAATCTTCTCATCTCAAATCGCTGGCTTGGTCCTTTTTATCTGATTTTACAGTATAGGCAAACTTTCTACAAACAGTATACCTTCCTACCTTTCTCTTCTTTCTTCTCATACGGTATTATATAAAATAAACTTGAAAAGTGTCTCATTTCATGTTTTTTCCATTAGCAAGCTTTTTTTTTAAAATGCTTTTATTTTAAGTCTTAAGATTAAATTGGCCTTTGTATCCAGGTAAACTCAAATAATACGTTATTTTCATATAACTAAACTAGGCAGGGAGTTTTCCCATTTAGTCAATCTTACTCAGTGTCTGTCTGCATGCAGATGTGTTCACGGGAGCCTTAGGAAAATCACGTTTAAGTCTCGGAAAGTATTAATTTGGATTGTTTACTGCAAGCAGACTTGGTTTGACAAGCAGCTGTTGGAAATGTGAAAAGTCTCAGTTCTGAGCAGCATCCAGCTTGCATGCCGGTCAGCTGGAGAGTGAGATAAATCTCTGCCTCTAGAATGGGAAGTGAATGCTTAGTGTAATGTGTCAATATTCCCTGGTTTCTGGTTCCAAGATTTGCAGCAGATTGCATTACCTGCTTGAAAATATCATTCAACTTGTTTTCCTCATTCGAAAAGTAGGGTAGTATTTACTTTTTAAACCCTTGGAGGGCAAGTGATCTGTATGCAGAAAATCCTCAAGGCATTTGAATTCATATTCTTTCCTTGTAGGTCACTCTACCAAGTGAAGTATTCCTTTACCTGTCTGCAAATTCTGCTTTCACACTTGGAAGGTTAATTTAGCTCACAGCAGAATTACAATGGCAGATAACTTAAACGTGATAACATGCGAATGTTCTTGCATAAGAAACCCTGCCCTTGACTCTCACATTTCTTAAGCTACATGATAGTTTTGTGGTGAACGCTTAGAGCCATCTGTGAAGATGGCATGTAGCCCGTTTCTATTAGGTGCCAAACAAATGTGGTTTAAGATGGGAAACTTGTGCGATACTGCAAGTGCTATCTCAGCTCTAGAAAGGTCATGCGTTGTGACAGTTTTGCCAAGCATCTCTTTACACTTGGTGATACTTGTTGACACTAGCATACCAGAGGAGGAGGATTTTTCTTAACAGTGCAAGTAGACACCTGTGCCTACCCACAAGGAAAATAGAATTGTAGCAGTGACCTTGAATAACAGAATTTGTCAGAGAAAACTAACATAAGTCCTGCTGCAGTTCTCTATTATTAATCTGATTCCAGAGTGCATTAGTAAGTTGAAGAACAGGGCACAGATTTCAAACTTTTCAAAGAAATTGATAACTGGTAATGAAAACAGCAAGTGCTTCCTCCCACAAATTGTCATCTTTGGGCTTTGGCATTGTGGTTAGATGAAAAGGGATATTATAGATTTGCCATTTGTCATGAAGCTTAGTCATCTTCATTGCAGCCAGCTTAATTAGACTTTTAATTCAGCTCAGAAAAGTTATAACTTTTGGAAAATATCTAATTGATAAAGTGAAACGTCCTGCCTTGTGTTTTGTTGTTTGTTTTTTTTTCTTTAAATACCTGTCTGTCTCCTAGCATTTCTCAACAAATTACTTGTAAAGTATCATCTGCTCTAATTTCCAGCACAGTTCAGCACACCAGCTTCCCAATAAGGGTGTATTTAAAATGCTGATCTATCATCATAGAGAAGCCTTTGAAGAAATTTTCTATCTTAAATATATACATATTTTTAAAATAGGCCAAAAAACATAGTGTGGACTGTTAGGAATTGGAAATTTTGCTTAAATGAAGAAATAGTGAATGTTTGAGTAGCCTTATATATAATTTAGACCATATTTTGACACTCATCAGAAATTATTTTATACTAATTCTCTCTTTAGAATCTTAATAAAATTTCAGGCATGGTTTTACGCAGAAATAATCTTAGGTGAAGTTACTCTAAAGTAATTGTTTGAACTGGTTATTTCTCTGTGCAACACTAACATCATCAGCCTTACATTTGAGTTCCAGTTTCTTTTTCTTTTCCTTTTTTTCTCTATTGTAAAAGAACATAATATTTGTGAGAATAGACAGTGGCATAACACAAAGTTAATCAAAACATAAACAATTCTCTTACAGTCATACTACACTGCATATGTGCATTTTTCACATTGCTTCACCAGAAGGAAGGATTAATTTATCTAATTTGGTTGTCCTGAAGAGAATAATCTAACTCAGAAAATGATGGAACTGGTAGAACAATTCAAATACTTTTTATGCTACTTACTCAAATTTGAATGAAAGTGAAGATAAAAATTATTTTATTTTGGATAGCAAAAACCACAATATCCCTTCCAAATTGTTCAGTTTTGAGTAGTTTTTGCTTTGACTATGCTGATGAACTGTGATCCCAAGTTGTCTTTTCATAGCTGGAAGGTATTTGTACAGATGCTGCAGCATCAGCTCTTATTTTTCAGCTGAGGACATGATTATGGTGCAATATAATCAGTACTACTAATGTCATAAACTGCAAGGGCACAAGCTATACCATCTGTGGAGTATCAGGAACTGTAACAGGGTATCTGTGCATTGGTATGCAGTTGGAGTTAAGGTATTGTTCTCAGTAATGAATACAAAATTATTATTTTATTTGCCCTCAGTTATGACAATGATTTATGTTACTCAAACACTACAATAGAATTGGTGCAAATTTGCTTCAGAGAAGGCCAGTGACCAACGTGGAGGTTGTGGGTGCTAATAAAACATAGAAGCATAAAGTATATTTCCGTAGCAGTATTTTATATTGTCAATAGCTGTTCTTTTCTGATGAAACCATATATTACTGGGCAGAGACTGTTTGCTGTTCTGTACACTGACTGGTATAACACATTCTCAAACTTGGTTAGCTTTGTCTTATATGTTACTATAGTAGGGCCTCTGCATCCGCTCACCTCCAAAAAAGTTTTGTAAGTCTGACTGATGTTTTGTTAGTCACCTTTCATTACTCTCCACTGTTTGAATTTAAATGCTACAGAGAGTTAATTATTGTGAAAGAGTGTTTCTGTTCTGTTTATTCATACTGATTTTATATTTAAGTTGGAGATAACATTTTGTTTTGGTATGTATAACAATTTGGTATGTGTAACAATTTTTAGTGATACGGGTGTCAATATCATAAATCTTTGAGCACCTAGATGTTCAATATACTTATATGTAATGGATGAAACATGATTGGGCACTGGTATTTAAATTTAATTTATTTTTTTTCTTTAGAGTGTTTTTTTTTCTTTATGGTATGTTGTTCTATGGCTCTGTTCACATCTGTTTAGGGGATTCTTCAATCTATGACTTTTAAGAAAAAAAAAAATGTCCTTCCTAAAAGGACTAGTCATTTGTAGGATTGAAGTATAGACTTTGAAAGTCTCTAAAGTACATGATCAGAAGTAAAGCAAAATTTCACTTAATATTGCTACTGTTTGTCTTCACTTTCATTAATTTCACCACCACTCCATCATACTTCGGAGCTCTGAAACATAATTTTTTCCCGGTTCTAACACATTTTTTCCTCCAAGGAGACACTACAATTAAAAGTTAATTAGTTTCCTCACAAATGTACAAGTCAATAAAATTGAGTTATGATTATTAAAATCATAAAAATTACATCAGTCTTACAGATCTGGAATATTTCTGAGCATGCATTATTCACATGCAAATTTCTTTGGGATACAGATGATCTGCACTTCACGCTCTGACAAGACAATATGCTCAGACAGGGATGAGCTCAAAAAAATAGACAAGGTCATGCTAAAAAAAAAAAGTGAAATGTTAACTCATGCCAGCCTGAAGTGCTCTTTTGCTGTCTGACCTCTCTTCTCTTTCACAGTTGTAGTTGTCTTTTGGATAATTTTGGAAGAGCAGTTAAGTTACTTTTCTGTGTAAATGTGCTAGTAATAACAGGAAGGTAAATGCTTGAACTGGTAGTGAGTAATTTCATCTACAAAGGAAGAAAAACAGCAACAGGAAGCAAGCAGCAAGTTACCAGAAATTTGTGTGTGTCAAATACATTGAAGTGCCAAATTGCTTTTTTTGTCAAATATAATTTTCAGGAAATTCAGGACTGTGTGTGGAAAAACATTTTACTTCATTTGAGGGGGGAGGAAGGAAGAAGTGAAAATTTCCTTCCAAAGAACAAAACACAACATGTCTTCCAAAAGTTGACAGCATCATTGCTTTTTCAATTCTACCTTGTCACAGTGAAGATGCAATAAAAACCTATTCCTCTGAACACAGCTAAAAGCATAAAAGCATTAGAAAATCTGCCAATCCTTTTTGGTATCCTTGTGTGTTGCAATGCTAGTTTTGTTTTGTTGGGTTTTTTCATGTCAATAGGAAAACCTTATGGAGGATCTTTTATCTCACTGATTTTCCAGAATAAAAAAAAAAAAACTTGTAAATTATACAGCTTTTTTTTTCCACATTGACTTGCATTGTTTAAGCTATAACAGCCAAATATCTATAGCATATAATTTATTAGATGTGTTTAAGCAGTTACATACTTTTTCTAATTTTTTTTTTAAAAGAGACAACTGAATGTTATAGATTTTTCCCCAATATTTTGACTGAATGTTCAGAAGTACTTTTTTCTCTCTCACTTTCAATGGCATGTTTCCCTGACAGTTCAGTAGTATCTCAGACAGTAGAGCTGGCCAGCCAGCCCTTATAGTTATGTGCACATCCAAAAAAAGTCAAATTATAACTATGCACTTTGGAGGTAGATAATATCGTTTCACAGCTATACAAGTTAAATTATGCAAAAAGAAAACAAAATACTTACAGTGCAAGTATTTCTATTACATTTATGTAAAGAGACACACTTTTTAAAGTATAAAATTAGTTACTGAGATTTATTTGCTATTTTTTATTTTATTATTTAAAATTTTACTCTTAGTTTTCAATTTGATTGACTAAGAAAGCAAGGTATGCAACAGTACATTGAATGTAAATTCTGTGGTAAATCTGAAATCATATGATTATGGTACAGAGTTGTACTTCAGCATCAGAGGGTATTTTCCTGCAGCATTACCTTAAGGAAGATATGAGACATTTTTCAACAGCAGCAAAAATTTGGGGGTTTATGCTAAATATATGTTCAACATCATATCAATTGCTCTTAATTTTATTAAAAGCTAAAGTGATTTGAGTAGTTAAAAGTATGTGTTAATTTTCAAGCTGACATGTCTGTAGAGAATCCTCCTTTAGATCAACTACTATGCTATCTCTTACTTTAACTGAATTGCTTTCATCCTTTTATGCATTTTTTTTCAATAGATGGGAATATATTCAGCACCTGTTATTTAATAAACATTATTTATATTGTACAGTCCCTAGAGTATATCAGTTGAATCTGACAGAAGCTGGTTTCTAGGTAAACCAAAGGAAGGGCAATTTTTTATAAAACATAAATCATGCAGCTATAGCTGCATTTCTGTATATGCTAACAGTGTAGTTGGGTTCAAAGCAAGATTGAGAAGATTCAGAAATACATAGAAGCCAGGTGGCTCAAAATCTACCTTTAATGACACTGATAAGAATCTCAAAGAGCACTGGGGGAAACATTGTGTACATATGCCCAACTTTTTCTTCACTTTTCTCTAGACATCTCTTTATGACAGGTTAGTTGAATCAAGTGGTTGCATAGTTTAACCCTGTACACCTGTTCTTACATTGCCCCATGAGCCACAGCTGAGTTGGCTTTTTGAAAGAAAATTATTGTTGCCTTCTTCCCTGCTTCTTACATTTATTTGTAGTCTAAAGCATTTACAAAAGGCTTTATGCACCAAAACCACTTGTAAAAATTCAGTAATAGATTTGGATCTAAATGGAAATGTTGATTAGAAAAATCAAGATTCTTGCTATACCTGTAATAAATATACAAATTAAATGTGGAATATGTGCATATATAAACAATATTCTGCAGTCCTAGTGAGTCGTTTATTTCTGAATTTTATTTATCTAAACTTTCACTGGAGTCTAGAAGGTTATTCCCGACTCTCTACTAAAGCTTTAAGGTCAAGTTACAATGTAACTGTAAAAAGACCTATTAAAAGTAATTAAAATTTAATTTATTTAGGTATAGTATGAAAGAGAATGGCAGACACTCCTTTAAATCTATCGAAAGAGTTGTATGTAACGTTGTAAGCTATCACTTTAAAATTATGTGTTTGTGCACCTATATTTTGCTTTTTCTTGCCCATGAGATTCCAACGTCTTCACATTTCCTGTGATTTACACTGTGATTGCAGTTGTTAAGTGTGTTCAGACTTAAGCAATACAATGAACTTTATGGTAAATCTGATGTAGCTATTAGGAAAAGAAAGCACCATTCTGAGTAATACAAATCTGGCTTAATCCGAAGAAACTTTTTAATACTTTTTGGGCTTTTGTTGGGAGAATGAGGTGTTCTTTGGAAGCTGTGGTGAAAGGATGATTTTGATCATTTTATACCGTTTTAAAAGTTGTTGTAATATATTTTTGGTAGCATAAAACAGATGAGAAATAGATATCATTTTAAATGCTGATCATTTTAAAAGAGATTCAAAATCAGAATCAAGTGTATTAGATTTCAGTGAAGAAGACATTTATCTTGCAATACCCACTTGGTGCTTTAACGAGGCTTAATAGGATCCTGATGAAAAATTTTAAGAGACCTGCTTCAGGAAAATGCTTCACGGTGCATTACCTAAACATATATCATTTGGGATCTGATGGCCTTGGTTACTGGAGAAACTGGATTTAGAGTCAGTAACATAGCCAACTAATCAAATGACAAAAGGTATCTGGCTTTCTTGCTATTAATTTCTTCACATTATAGTAAAAAATTTTGTCAGACTTGCTCTTACATAGTAGAGAGATTTAAAGAGAATGTGGAGTTATTTTCTATTGTTAAATAGATGAGGCGCAATAAAAAATCAGTAGCATATATTACTGGTTTTCATTCATGTGTATGCATATATATATGGATGTATTGGTTAACCAGGGATCTGCTGAGCAGACTCAGGTGGAAGGGGAGGGTATGTAAATTGGGGACAGAAGGGCTGGCCACTTGCATGGAGTATAGGACTGCTGTCAGAGAATGTAGGGAGGCAATTAGAAAAGCTAAGGCCTCCTTGGAATTAAGACTTGCGAGGGAGGTCATGGACAACAGAAAGGGCTTCTTCAATTACATTGCTGACAAAACTTAACACTAGAGGCAATGTAGGCCCTCTGGTGAAGGAGCTGGGTACCCCTGGAGGCAGAGGACAGAAAGAAGGAAGAGTTGCTGAATGCCTTCTTTGTGTCTGTCTGCACTGTTGGAGACTGTCCTCAGGTGCCTCAATCCCCTGAGGCCCCAGAGGAAGGCAAGATAAAGGAGGCATTTGCCCTGGTTGAGGAGGACTAGGTCAGGGATCAGTATGAACACTTGAACATCCATAAATCCATGGGCCCTGATGGGATGCATCTGTGGGTGCTGAGGGAGCTGGCGGGAGTCATTGCTAGGCTACTCTCCATCATCTTTGGTAAGTCATGGGCAACAGGTGAGGTGCCTGAAGACTGGAGGAAAGCAAATATCGCTCCAGTCTATAAGAAGGGCAGGAAGGATGACCTGAGTAACTACAGACCGGTCAGCCTCACCTCCATCCCTGGAAAGATGATAGAACATCTTACCCTTGGCACACTTTCTCTAGGTATATCAAGGATAAGAAGGTCATTAGGAGCAGTGAGCATGGCTTTGCTAAGGGGAAGTCATGCTTGACCAACCTGATAGCCTTTTATGAAGACATAACCAGGTGGATGGATGATGGCCGTGCAGTGGATGTGGTTTATCTGGATTTCAGCAAAGCATTTGACACCATGTCCCACAGCATCCTCAT
This sequence comes from Apaloderma vittatum, assembly GCF_000703405.1. Classification (NCBI taxonomy): domain Eukaryota; kingdom Metazoa; phylum Chordata; class Aves; order Trogoniformes; family Trogonidae; genus Apaloderma; species Apaloderma vittatum. Next base: position 171 of record NW_009713136.1, on the reverse strand, counting down.
AGCCAAACTGAGGAAGTGTGGTCTGGATGATCAAGTAGTGAGGTGGGTCGTGGAAAGGAAGAAGTCAGAGAGTTGTAATCAATGGGGCAGAGTCCAGTTGGAGGTCTGTATCTAGTGGAGGTCCTCAGGGATCGGTGCTAGGACTAGTGCTTTTCAATATATTCATCAATG
>NW_009713135.1:36831-45410 GCF_000703405.1 Apaloderma vittatum | reverse complement strand
TAAATATATATATTTTTAACTGTATTTATAATCTACTCTTTTATTATTTGTATATGTTTATCTCTAGTGTTTTATATAAAAACAAAGTGATTAATGACTGATATGTTTAAAAGTTCCTGTAGTCATCTGAAGTAAGATTAGGACTCATAACTCAACATGATCATTGATGAACTCCAGGAAATACTACATTCTCATGGCAGATCCAAAAGTGAGTAAAAAGGGAAAGTAGAAATCAGAGTGATGCAGAAAGTGTTTTTATTATGTTTATTAAAAATTATTAGAGTTAAGAAATGTTTTTTAATAACCATTTCAATTTTAGAAGCTGATATATTTATCTGCTGTTTTGTACACAGAACTGACTTAGATTTTAAAAAAATGTTACAATAGGATGTTTCAATGTTATTTTTAAAATAAAGGAGATATTCCTCTGATTTATTTTTAGCACCTAACTTTACAAGTCTTCTATAGACAGTGACTCAGAACCTGGGAATCTCCCTGTACTGACAATAAAGGAAGCATAAGAACAAACAATCTCTAAATTTAAACACTTAATTTAGATCCCTAAAGTTAGATGCTAATTAGTAATATTTCCCTGAATTTTCAACAGTTTTAGTTTCCTTGGAATATATTTACCATTTATGAATAACATTCGTCTCTCTTTTACTAATATTTCTGTTCACCTCACTCAGACTGTTCTGTGTTTAGCCATGGGAGAAATTAACAGTGTGAGTAAAATCTTTCATTGAATACATACATCAGTATCTACACAGTGATAAATTAGTAAAAGATATGTAATAAAAAAATGCTTCTTTGTCTAAGGCATTCCTCAGTTTATGCAAATATTGAAATAGTTATACTTTTGTGTTTGTAAAATTTTCTGAGATAATTTCTTTTCAGACAGCATTATAGTTATTGCAGATATTAGCTTATAGAAAGACTTAAATTTTTCATATTTTAGGATCCTGAATGTTAGCTACATGAGTAATGTTACATGAAAAACATAGACCTAATCACTTCTCTGGGAATGGAAAAAGAAAGAGAAACATGGCTTAAAATAAAATGCAATGAAAAAAAAACCAAACTAAAACTCCACAACAAAAAAAATCCCACAAAAAAAAAGAAAAAAAAACACAACAAAGAATCTCACAATAGTTCATTGTTTCTGTTGCATATTCTGGTATTTACTCATTCTGGATAAAGTAGGCAACACTATTCTCACACTAAATCCAACACACATCACTGCACCAGCTACTAGGAAGAAAATTAACTCTATCCCAGCCAAAACCAGGACAGATGCACTTTTAGGTGCTTTTATTTTTCTGTGGTTTTGGTTAATTCAGTTGGATTTCCATCTTTACGGGCCGGTTTATTTTCATGCTATCCATTGGGTGGTAAGAACAGCCTAAAGGAGGAACTCCCTGTTAGGAATACATACATTGTCACTCCAAGTTATCTTCATGCATTTCTCACAAGCCTGCTGTGATACAATCTGTCTTCATGTCAGCTGGACACCACTTCTAAACTCTACATCAGTCTTTCTTCTACTATTCTGTTATTTTTTAAACACAAACCATAAGACTAATAACCATGATAAAATTCATATGGACAGGTGGTACTGCTCTCTCCATGCTGTCAGGAGAAAGAGGCTCGTTACAAGAGCATTACAGCCAGTATTTCAGAGTGGCCATATATGTTCTTTGGTACCATGCACCTGCGCTTGTTCTGAATTTATGCAATCGCAAAGGTAAACAGATATGTTATGTGTGACCTCACACAAAGTCAGATCATGTGTACGCATAGTCTGCTGCAGGAAAATGCCCAGAGAAGATCTGTGAGAGTATGTAGAGAGAAATTCTCCAACTTTCTCTCCCCAAGCAATCATTCAGATTCTTTTTTTAGGAAAACTACAGCACCTAGAGATGAAAATAGGCTTCTCAAATCTTAGAGATCATTGGAGATATAAATCAGTCATTTACAGTTCTGTCAGAGTGATACAGTGCTACTGAACTTAAAATTTTTGACTGTATAAAAATACTGCATATTGGTGCTTATAACTTAGGACCTGCCCTCTTTTAGGAGAAAAAAGAAGAGAATAGCCTGGTGATTCAGCACCAGCACAATTTATGCCTTGATAATACCAATTGTATCCTATTTTGGATTGCTGTTTTGTTGTTATTGCTGTTTGTTTTTTTTCCCCACACACAACTCCTGCTTTTAATGATTCATTTCAATTCTTTACCACTTCTTTTCTCCCTCCTTGTCTCATTCACCCATCCTTCTGTCAGTTCACGGTTTTATAGACTTCCATTACGTCTATTCTCTGACATCCAATCTCTAGACTGAAGAGTTTCTCTCTCCAAATTTAGTCATTCTTTATATGAAAGCATTCAATTCCTTCAATACTCAATTTACATGAATAAAAATACATTAAGTTGGTTTTTAGTATACTTTGGAGTCAATGGGTGAATTTTGCTCTTGTGGTGAAGAAATCTACATATTACATAGTCTGGGATATTTTTGAGGGGAAAATCTACTTTTTTCTTGAAAAAATCAAGTTTGCTTTTGTGTTTGTTCTTCTTTTAGCAAGGATTTGAATTCAGTGTTGTTCGTTCATGAGAGTAAGTGCAAGAAGTTATTCAAAACCAATTTAACATTATATCACAGTTAAAATATAATTATCCAAACCATGGTTTAAAGGCAAATATTTCCAGACAAAAGTACCAATTTATCTATTTTTTTGTTATAGAGATAATTTTTATCTAGAGACTTATTCAATACATATCTATTTAAAGGAGTGATTTTTTTTTTAAAAAAGGGAGGAAAACATAGATGAAAAGACCTCCATTTATATATTGGTGCAGACATGTAAGATAATAAGTAGTAAGAATCATAGAATGTCAGGGGTTGGAAGGGACCTCTAAGGATCATCCAGTCCAAGCTCCCTGCCAGAGCACGATCACCTAGGGCAGGCTACACAGGAGCTCATCCAGGCAGGTTTTGAAACTCTCCAGAGAAGGAGACTCCACAACCTCCCTGAGCAGCCTGTGCCAGTGCTCTGTCACCCTCACAGTAAAGAAGTTTCTCCTCATTGAAATGGAACTTCTATGTTCTAACTTACATCCATTATTACTTGTCCTATTACTGACACTCGCTCCTCAGATATCTGTGTAAGTTAATAAGATGCCCTCTCAGCTATCTCCTTTAAAGGCTAAACAGCCCCAGTTCTCTCAGTGTCTCTTCATAGGAGAGATGTTCAAGTCCCTTAATCATCCTCGTAGCTCTCGCTTGGACTCTCTCCAGTAGGTCCCTGTCTCTCTTGAATTGAGGAGCCCAAAACTGGACACACTATTCCAGATATGGTCTCACTAGGGCAGAGTAGAGAGTAAGAAGAACCTCCCTAGACCTCCTGGACACATTTTTCTTAATGCTCCCCGGTATCCCATTGGCCCTCTTGGCCGCAAGGGCTCATTGCTGTCCCATGGACAACTCACTGTCCACTAGGACTCCGAGGTCTTTCTCCATGGGGCTGCTTTCCAGCAGGACTTCCCCAAATCTGTACTGGTGCCTGGTGTTATTCCTCCCCAGATGTAAGACTCTACACTCGTCCTTATTGAACTTCATGAGGTTCCCCTTTGCCCAGCTCTCCAGCCTGTCCAGATCTCATTGGATGGCAGCACAGCCTTCATGTGTGTCAGCCAGCCACCCAGTTTTGAATCATCCGTGAACTTGCTGAGGGTGCATTCTACCCCCTCATCTAGGTCATTGATGAAGATATTGAACAAAACTGGACGCAGCACTGATCCCTGGGGAGCACCACGGCCACAGGCCTCCAACTTGACTCTGTGTCACTGATCACAACCCTCTGAACTCTGTTGTTGATCCAGTTCACAATTCACCTCACAGTTCAATCTCCTATCCCACATTTCTTGAGTTTTTGTATGAGGATGTTATAGGAGACAGTATCAAAAGCCTTACTGAAATCAAGGTTGTCCACTGCTCTCCCTTCATCAACCTGTTTGGTCATCCTTTCATACAAAGATATCAGAATAGTCAAGCAGGATTTCCCCTTAGTAAATAGAAGTATATATAAAGATAGAATATCTGTTTAATCCTACTAGTTTCCTACTACTGGAAAATGGATAACATTTATATTATTTTATACTGCTTCTAACACTGAACTAAGCTTTTAAAATCAAACAGAAAATGAAAAGTCACTATATAAATTAAAGTTTCTATGGATACCTTTCAAAGACATTATGTTAATTTTTCCAGGAAGAAAGATCGAGAAGAATGTGACAGACTGAAAACATCAGTTCAAATAAATGATTGTCCTGACACATAAAACTTCAAGTAAAATTGCACATTCATGACTAAGGAAGGATGGTTAAGGAGTAATGATACTCATGTAAGATTTAGAAAGCCCTAGGTGAACTTGCTCTTCTGAAAGATTGCATTAGTAGGACAGCTTCATAAATTTGAAGCCTGATTAAAAAACAAGAAAAAGGAATAAAGTACCTAAAGTGTGACTCCAATGGAATTTAAATACCCGGTACACCAACTGTAATATTACAGATCTCTGTAAACTAATGCAGCCTAAGAAATGCTAAAAGGTTTTGCATTTTTTTCAATTTTATTTCACTTGAGCATTCACCTGACATTCCGCTCCTGCACATGCCCTCAGTGTTAAAAACCAATTAACAATTTGCATTGAGATCATTCAGTGATGATCCAAGATCTAGTTGTTCTATCATTTAGGTCTTACTTGCATAGCAACTACAGTTAGGGCCACAGCTTTCCTTCAAAGGATGTAATGAAGTAGACATGGCTGCTTTTATGCAACAACACTATGATGCAGCAAATCTGAATAAATTCCCTTTCCTGCCTGAGGGAAACCTACATTTGCAATATCCTCCAGAATATTTTAACTCTTTTAATGTAAGGACACTTTCAAACTTTCCTGGTGAATTTTTATGAATTTGTACAGAAGAATTCAAGTTTATTTAGTTAAAAACAGATATAAAGCAAGTCTATAAAGTAGTATAGCCAAAAATAGGATTTGGTTTTGAGTTCCTGCTCCACAGCCTGTTTAACCACTTTGTGACAGTCCTTGAATGAAATACACAAGTAATTTTGAAAACCCAGGATAGACCTAAATAAAAAACTTTAACTTTTAGGTTTGAGACAAGAAACCGTGTAAAGCTGGCCTGTGAGTATATAAAATGAGCATTTCTACAAATATGTCTTCTCAGATCCTTTTCTGAAAATCCTGCTTGGTCAATATGATTAGTAGTATGAATGGAAGAAAAAGACACAGGAGAAGTCTTTTTCCGGGTTAGTGAATGGTGGCCAGTGGAGAGCCCAGTAAAAATGCACTAGAGTTCTTTAAAATATAGAAAATATATTTTGTAAACAATAATTAATTATAGTTAACTAAATTTATTAATTATTTTGACAGTCTAGGTTAAGGTTATTTTTAACTTGTAATTCTTTTCACAAAGTTGAGATTTACTGCATAAACAAATGACAACATTGAAGTCTGGATCTCGTAAATCTAATGCTTGTGCTAAGGGAATATCCTAAAAAAGATGCTTTTTCCTATACCCTCGACAATATCCAAAGTAGAAGAAAAATCAGATATCACTTAGATGTTAGATGTGTCTAACTGTATAATGTAAATCAAAAATATCATATTTGAATTTTCGAAGATAGCCTTAATGTACTTGTAATTATTCTCTTTTAGATTTGTAAAATTATAATTAATGCTCCCAGTCTGAGAGGGATATCTTATTTTAAAGTAATTTTGATCCTAATAGATGGGCCAAAGATTGTTTTCTCTGTATCTTTGTACATATGAAGAAATATCCTATACCTGGTACAAGCAACCTGTTCATCCTTCTGTGTTGACTTTGCCTAGCCATATTTCCATGGGGCTGTAGGGATGGTTACTACAAGAAGCTGCTAGAAGCTTCCGCTAGGTCTGATAGGGCAAATGCCAGCCATCTCCAAAGGCAAATTCACTGCTAGCCAAGGCTGAGCCTATCAGTAATGATAGGATAGGAATGCTTCTGTGAAAATATATTTAAGAAAAAAGAACTAAGCCACGTGAAAACTGCCAGAGGGAGAGAGAGGGGAGTGAGAATATGTGAAGATACCAAGGTCAGTGAATGAGGGGGGAGGATATGCTCCAGGCACCAGACCAGAGATTCCCATGGGTCATTCTGGAGACCATGGTGAGGCAGGCTGTCCACCTGCAGCCCATGGAGCTGACGGGGTGCAGATGTCCACCTGTGGAGGACCCTACGCCAGACTGGGTGGATGCCTGAAGGGGACTGTGACACCATGGGATGCCCAGATTGGAGCAGGTTGCTGCCAGAACCTGTAGCCTGTGGAGAGAGAGGCACCCACACCAGAGCAGGTTGACTGGCAGGTCTTTTGTGATGCCACAGGGCACTCACACTGGCACAGTTTCACCTGCAGAACTGCACCCTATGGAGGGAGACTCACACTGGGGCAGTTGGTCAAGAACTGTCTCTCGTGAGAGGACTCAAATTGAAAAGTCTGTGAAGGTCATCTCCCATGAGAGGAACCCCACAATGGCCCAGAGGAAGAGCGAGGACTCCTCCCTCAGAGGAAGAAGGAGCAGTGGAGACAGCATCAGATGAACTGACAGCAGCCCCTGTTCCCCAACCCCCTGCACCACTCAGCGGGAGAAGGTGGGTGTATTGGGACTGATGTTAAGCCTGGGAAGAAGGGAGGGGTGGGGGGATGATGTTATTTTAAGATCTGGTTTTAGTTCTCATTATTCATCTCTGATATTGATTGTTAAATAAATTTAACTAATTTCCCCAAAATCAATGTTTTGCACAGAACAGTAGCTGCAGGTGATCTCTCTGTCCTTATCTCAAACCATGGGCCCTTTGTTTTATTTTCTTCCCTGTCTAGCTGAGAAAAAGGAGTGATAGAGCAGCTGTAGTGGACACCTGGCCACCAGCTGGGGTCAAATCACTACACCTGCACATAAAGCTTTCTCAGCACATCCATCTCTTTGAGTGTAATTTCACCAGTAAGTAAAAATTCTTTATAATAGCAATATTTTAAAATAAAAAAGGTAAGAGCCAAATATATATAATAATACTGAAACCAACATGAGTATTAGTAAATTGTCATTAAATTGTTCTGTGTAATTGAGCATTTTGATATTAATGATAACATTAATTCTTTTTATCTATCTGTAAAATTTAAACATGCTAGAAATGTTAGAACTACAGGATGCATCACTTTTTGCTGATCATAGGCATCTTAAAATCAGATGTCTGCCAAAATTAGTTAACTCATCTCCCTGTATGTGAAAAGAAACAGAGAGGAGGTATTTGCCCTGGTTTCCCCACACAACCATTAGGACAACCAAGTGTCCCTCACTTTGAGATTTAGGCAACTAAATGTACTTTTTCTGCAAGCACATGGTCTATGAAAAGGTGCTTAAGGTCCCATTTACATTTAGAGAAGATCAAGGGCTCATTTCAGTTTCCTACATATCCTTAAGCATATAGGGACATTTTAGATACTCTAGGCTACCCGCAACATCCCTATAGGTTTTGCACAGCTGACACAGTAATCATGGGAGCCCTGTGACCCTCTAGAGCAGCCTACTTGCAGCTATGTGTCGGCACATAAATCAACATGTTCATGTCATTTTCAATAGTTTGAGGTAACCTGAGAGCCTTCAGTTAACCACTCCAGGAAGTTGCAGGATCTTCTATAACCCTAAGCAACATACTTAAGTAGCAAAAAAAATGCCAGTAGATGGCATTATATCCCAAGATCATATATACAGCGCTTTGCATTTCTAAATGTAAAAGTCAAATGCTCAGTAAACCACTTAGTTACTGAAAGTCCTGTCTGCATGGTATTTTAGTTGCTTAAATTCAGGACAGTGATCCAAAAACCTTTAACCTAAGACACTCTCTGTGTTGATGGTTTGAGACAAAGAGTTCAGTTCAAGTTACAGCAGTACAAGATGCAATCTACAGTTAAAATTTCCTACCAATCTGTTCCAAGTATCTGGAATCAGCCTTGTGAATCTCACTCAAGAAACTGAGTCCCTAGGTAATGATATTTGTAGTAATCATCTATACTGTTTCACTGAATGCCTGTCCAATGTTGTTTTTAATGGCATATATTTAATTCCAAAAGTTAGTGAACAGTCCTGAGCTTAGCAGGATTGATACATTTGTCATTTCTACAAAAAGATATTCACAGGATGTATAGATCTTTACTTGAAGCTGTCAACTCCAGTCCTAGGGAATGTCCTACCCTTTCTGAAATAAGTGAAACAGAATTATGAGCTAAAAATATTGCTGCAGAAGGTAGCTGACATGAGAGAGTATGAGGACAAGGGACACTGAGATAAGAAAGACTTCATTCAATAAACACTTTGAGAATGAAATTAAAACCCCAGTAGTAGACCAAAGCTGGCACACAACACAGATTGCGAACAACAGTTCAACCCTGTCTGGTCTGCTTCGGCTGTTGGCTCCACGCCTCCATCGACTGTTGGTGGCAGGGGGGTGCAGCGTAAG
>NW_009713135.1:13397-36800 GCF_000703405.1 Apaloderma vittatum | reverse complement strand
GGGGGGCCGGGGAGGGGGGGGCTGCTAACCCCCGCCTGCCTCTGCACTGAGAAATAATGGCCGGAGAGAGGCAACCACAAAAATGTGAATGCTGCCTACTGCTCCAGGAATTCCTGCTTGCTGTGGTAAAATTGTTCTCCCTGCTTACTCTTTTCCAACACATCTGGTTACCTGCCTTATTGAAATAATACCTTTTCCCTTGGTGAAGCCCCATAGAGTGGTAGATGTTTACATGTATGCTCTCTCTGATAAGTAGTTTCAATTATTTACAGAATTTTCATGTCAAAAAGGGCTAGGAAGCAGTGCCACTTCCTAGGGATGTTGGTAGAAACACTGCCAGTAGTAAAGGGAACATAGAGGACTCTCTGTTGTTCACAGATAAAACACAGAAGATGAAAGCAAGAATTAAAGACCATCCATGGTAGATATACCAAAGGAAAACATGTTTTGCTGTAAAAGTTAGTGAAAAACAAATGCTCAGTAGTTAAGAACTAGACAAATATTTTAAGTTGTATCTTCTGTTACTGTGGCTATTTTCACTATTTTTTTTGACAAGTGGAAGAAATATTTATATGAGTAGTTTACTACATAAAAATATTTGTAGAAAAATATGAGAAAAAGCACAGAAACTGAGAGTGAAAAAAAAAAATCAAAGCCAAAAATAAGAAAAGGAGCAGTTACCAAGGATCTATTCTTGCTAATAAAAACTTCACTTGTTTTAAAATTATGTACACACTAATAGATAGAACAGAAAAGCAGGATCCTCAAAATCACTGGTCAAGCTTTTATTATGTTATAATAAATAGAAATAAATCCTATTGTCTTCAATGGCTTGCCCTCATTACTTTACAGTTAATTGTTACCTTGTTCTTCTGTAAAATAAATATGTAGCTTCCTTATTGTGTGTGTGTATAAAAGTATATATAAATACATAGTAAGATATCTTTTGTGAAAAGAGAGCAAGAACAGAGATATATAAAAGTCTTTGCTGTCATTTCTTAATATACTAGTGTATTGGGTTGGGCTGAGATGGAGTTAATTTTTCCCACAGCAGCTCTCTCAGTGCTGTGTTTTTGGAGTGGTAGCTAGAAGGGTGTTGATAGCACCCCAATGTTTTGGCTACTGCTGAGCAGTGCTCACACAGCACCAAGGCTGTGGTTTTCCAATGTTCCCCCAACAGTGGGCTGGGGGTGGGCAACATCTTGGGAGGAGATACAGCCGGGCCAGCGGACCCAAACTGACCAAAGGGGTATTCCATACCATATGACGTCAGCTCAGATATAAAAGCAAGAAGGAAGAGGGAAGTGTGTGTGGGGGGGTGTTCACTGTCTGTGTTTGTCCACCAGAGCTACACGTACTGGAGCCCTACTTCCTGGGAAAGTGACTGGACCTCACCCGTTGATGAGAAGTAGAGAATAATCTTTGTTTTGCTTTGCTTCCCCATGTGGTCTCTGATTTTTCTATATTAATCTGCTTTTATCTTAACCCATGGTCCTCTTGTTTTATTTTTCCTCTCCCCTGTCCATCTAAGAAGGGGGAGTGATAGAGTGGCTTTGGTGGGCTCCTGGCCTCTAGTCAGGGCCAAACCACCACTACTAGCTGATACATAGAATTTATCAAAGTAAATGTATGAAAGAATGAATTTACATAGATTATTGTATGATATAGAAGGGAAGCCTCTAAGCCAAAAATTAGTGCTAAGAATGAGGATAATTTGTTCAACACTGTTGAAATCTGTAAAGATCAAACATTGGATGATGTCATAAACTATAGTTTCCAGTGCTTCCATGATAATATACACTCATTTTTATTCAACGAAAGAACATTTTTGTTGAAATAGCAGTAACTACTGCACTTCTGCTAACAAAGATTTATTCTTTTATGAAATCTGGAATGGAAGAAAACTATTTTAAGTACCACACCATTTCATTATTCTTTTTTATTTAAAAACAGGTAATCGTGCTAATTAAAAAAAATACAGCTTGATAGGACACAGATCACAACTATTTAATATAAAAATTAGTTTAGTTAATTATCTGCTGCTTTTCATAGGTGAAGTCATAACCAAAGTCAAAATGGCTTTAAGCCACACCTTACCATTTCTAGGGCAAAGCGATGCCTCTAAATGACAGAAGTCCAGGTATATGTGCACCTACTCAGGTGCACATATATCCACATATATAATACTATACTAATAAAAAGATTCACATAATTTAACTTTTTTCAGTTATATTTCAGTTATTCCCTCACATTTGTTTTACTGCTTTTGACTGCTAACATCCTTCCAGTTAAAACCCTTATCCACTTCTGTACTCCTGTCTGTATTACTGCAAAAGGAGTGACTTTTTAGGCATTGACCCCTAAGCAACCCATGTTGATTAGGAAAGTAACTCATAAATGTAAGGCAGGAAACACAAAAAGATTGAAATTGTGATGTAAGCCAGAACTCATAAATGTGAAATAAGCAAACTTCCTGGTGTCTTGGTCAGATGTCCTCATTCTGTGTTTCCTTGTCTCTGCTTTCTTGGTTTAATTTCTGTTTTTTTGTTGCTGCTTAACCAGATCCTTCCCTCGTCTCTCTTAACTGCTCCCACAGCCTTTGGACTACTTTCCCTCACATTCTTAATATACTTAATTATATTTTTGCTTATTCATCCCTGAATTTACACCAGTAAATATTAGTCATGTACAAATCTGTCCTGCCTCGTTATCTTTCACGTGCTTGACATGGAGGAGGAGGGTGCAGTGGCAGAGCATCTGCTTTCAGAGACTGGTCATACACACCACAAAGCTGACTATCACTATCCACTCAATTAGCTGAAAATTTTTTATATGTTGCTCAGTGAACATCTACATGTGAATCAAGGGCAATCGCTAGGCAATTCAAACCGAAGGGACGAATACCGCTCTCATAAGGAACAGTATTCAACATCCAGCTCCATGAAAACTGAATACACAAAGTTTATTTTAAACAGACGTAAAGTCTTCTCATGGTTGAACGGTAAATTATGAAGTCTACAAAGACTGAGGAAAATAGTAACCACTGACGAAAGCAGATAGTAGTGAAATATAACTTGATTATAACAGTACATGTTTTCTAATTAAAATATTTCTGTAAAACTGTTATCAGGCAGATCTTATGACACAAAAAATTTGCATGCATGAAAAAGATACACAAAAACATCTGCCACAAAATTACATCCCACATCTTTAAAAATATAAACAGAATTAACAGTCTTGAAGTCAGTCACTTGTGGTTTGTGTTCTGCGGATATACATCTGATAAACTCTTGAAATATTTCAGAGATTGCATTGGTGGTCACACCAAGATGACTGTAGACAATGGAGTCACCAGGTCACCTGCACGGGTGGCCTGTGAACCATTGCACCTGTGTGACTGGGCACCAGGAGGGTTGTATCACACTTTGCAAATGCATTTCAACTTGTCTGCATATGCACCTACAGTGTAAGGCTCCTAAGAGAGCTATGCCACAGTGTGTAAATAGTTCTAAGACATAATTTGTCCTCAGCAGCAGACTTAACTGGGAATTAAAAGTACTTGGCATCTTGCAGGTCTGGACACTGAGGCTGCTTGTGTTAGACCATGGGTAACGTCAGAAGGAGGAGTGACAAACCGTGCCTAGTATTTTACCATAAAATATACACAAATCCAATCCCAGTTTTAGTTATTCTGAGGATAGCCTTAAACAGATCACATATAATGGAGTAAATGGTTGTCTAAAGTGCCAGCATTTCATTGCTGTCAGACTTTATTAGATCAATTTGCTTGCATGTTTCCTGACAAAAGAACACAGCATTATTTTAGCTGGAATCTACTACTGTAGCATGATATCATGGAACTAATGGAGAGTGAAGCTGTAACACTTCCTAGAGCTAGCCAAAGGCATGCCATATGGAATAGTAAGGCAATGCAAGAAAGACTGTAACACAGAAATAAGACAAAGAAAATATCAAAAAATCTATCTGAGCTAGAAAAGCGGTGCGTTGTTTTGTTGTATTTTGCAGATAATTTCATATTTATGAAGGGAAAGAAAATTATAGCTAGATCCTAAAGTATTCATAAATGTGTAGGTTAATGTTCAGCATACTGTATGTTTACACATTTATCTTCAAACTGGTGAGAAGGCTTGAGATATTTCTGAGGACTTCCGGGGCAAGACATTTTTCTTGGAATACCAAGCAATCAGCATAAATTATGACTGCAATTTTCTTTGATGATTAGTATTTTAAACGAGGAATTCTCCAAAGTCAAGTCTATTGGCAGGAACGAGAATAGGGAGGGCTGCCACTTGGTGATGGAGAAGGGGGAGAGCAGTGGAAAGTGAGACATCGCCCTCTGTGTCACTCTGGCAGCCCCTGCGGTCACCTCCCTGGTATGGTCGGCAGCCCTCCCCCGTGGGCTCCTGTCGAACAGTGCCCAGGGGAAGCCAGTCTGCTTCCCGCAGGTAGGAAACATTTCCGCAGAGCTCTGGGACAAACATATCCATGCCACACAAACAGAAACTGGAGCCACACAGTGATGTGTTAGTCTAGGGGTTTCCTGGTGAATGCTTTTCATGAAAAAGGAAGCTTGGTAAAGGGAACCTTGTTTCTGCACGTGACATGGCAGCTTTGCAAGGAAAAGGTGTTAAAATGTGCAACACATCTAATTGTGCACAGCTCATGCAGTCTTTATTTCTTATCTCACAGTATCTCGATGACCTAAACATGATTTAGCAGAAACCAGTAGAATAAACTTGCAGGATACATAAATTTATCTAATATAAAATTAATCACAGTGATGTTTTCCTGCACTGCATGTCATTTAAGTTTCATCTGGAAGACACCACATAGAAAAACAAAAGGAAAAAAAACAGACTGTCAGATTCTTTGTGTATTAAAGACATGCATTTGAAGCTCTGTAAGTAATAAAGATACACTGATTCAAACTTAAAACTACAAATATATTTTTATGTATGGTAATTTCAGTCACCTACTGATTGGAAATGGCACTAGCGAATCTTTATCTGGCTTAACTGGTATTTACTGTTTTGTGTTGAAGAAATAAGGTATACAGCTGCTCAGAGCAATTATGCAAATAAGAAACAATGTTCTCAGCTGTGCTCTTTAGACCCCTCTTACCAAGAATTAGCATATATAATAACATTAATTAGGAAATGTCAGAATGTTTTAATGCTAACAAAGATGAAATCATATAACAGAATTACACTGTACTATAAATAATTTTACTAGAGCATTTTCATTTTTGTTTATATGTAATTTTTCTGGTGAAATTGGTGGGAGGGCAAACATCTGATCAGTATTTTCTGGTAGCTTGTCTTTCAGTACTGCACAACCATGGATGTCTGACAAATTAATAGTTATGCATACAGACAAGAAATTAGCAAAAGAAATGATTGAAAGGTAGATCCTTCTCAGACACTTATAGTACAGTAAAAATCTTATAAGCTCCTTCAATATCACAGGAAAAACATATGGTAAAGATATTTAGCTATACACAGGAAAGTCAAACACCTACATGCTCACTAAAGTTATGCATATAAAGATTAAATATGCACACTATGTTTCATTATATACACTGCAAATTTGGATAAGTGATGTACAAATCCACTAATTGTTCCACATGGCCATTCAGCTGTCTACTCATTGTATCATTCAGATCTGTCACTTTACTGCAGAATTCAGAATGCATTTGGCATTTGTAATCAAAATGAAAATATTTAACATCTGGAAATTTAGGGGGCAGGAATCAAAATAAATTGTCTATATGGACAGCAAGAAAATATTTACCCTAGTACATGCTGATCTGTGAAATTACTTTGTTAAATTTAGAAATTCTATTTCTCTCCACATTTTAAATTATTTTTAAAATTTAGATTATTAAATTTTTAAATGTATGTTAATTGCCTAATTTACCATCTTATTTTAGGAATCCATCTGCTTTCTATGCCATAAGCACTGTAACAATGTCAATTTGAATTAGTATTGTTAGGGTAAATACCGAATGCCTAGTGGTTGTTAGACTGTCTCAGACCGACACAGGACATAGGAAAATAGATGGAAAAGATTCTGAGTCCAGTCCTGCCTGGTTTTGTAATCAGTTTTTCTTAAGTTAATCATCTTGCATCCACAAACTAATATATTTTCCTCTCATTATTTTAATATTACAGTATTTGCTTTATTTGGTGGCTTCAGAACTTCCACTGATGTCCAGCCAAAATCTAATTATAGGATGTTTATGTACAGGTCTTCTTGCGTTCCAGTATTTTGGTTAAATAGATTATTTCTCTCTTTGGTGTTTTTTACTTCTGATACATTTAAAGAGATAAAATAAAATTCACGGTTACATGTTCAGTCTCATCTATTACCTCAATTACTCTAGTAGCCTTCTGTAACTTTTGGAAATAAATAGAAATAACCTGCGCTAATTTGACTTCCTTTTTATTAACCATGTGCAAACCAGAATATAACATGCATTCTACGCTGCCACTGGTGCAGTTTTCATAGTGATTCTGCTTTTTTTTCCCCCCCTTTTTCTTTCAAGTGATTTCGCGTTTCCACTGTCATAATTATGGTTGTCATCATCCACATGACATTTCTTCTGAGGATAAAACACCTCAGGTAGGCATCTACCTGCATGCTTGGTCTTTACTTTCATTACACACCATGATCTCAGTCACTGGTGCCTACAGACCTTTTGGGCTATGAGGTAACCTAAGTCACATTGCATCCTACCCCTCACTAATAATAATCCAAATATTTTATGGCTGGTTTTAATTTTCACTTTGTAGCTAATAAAGTGTGTGACCTTAAACATTTATTATTAAAACTGTCCTTTTTCTATTAGTCCAATCTTCAAGGTCATGTAATTCTTCATCTAATTCCTTTTCAATATTCCTGTGCTTTAACATGCCTTCCGATTTTTGTAACATGAACATATTTCAGTAGCATTATGATACACTTTTGTGCCAAAGACCTGAAACTCATGAACAGGATCAGGCTTAGGTACTTTGAGGAATTTCACTACTCATACATCCTTGTCTAGACAGTTTCCTGTGTAGTATTTTCCTTCATAATATAGTATTTTTGTAGCAGTATAGTAGTATAATATTTTTGTAGTATTTTTATAGTAATATAGTATTTTTGTAGTATAGTATTTTCCTGTATAGTTTTCCTTTGTGTAATAGACTTGCTGGGTTTACTGTTCATACATCACAGGTATATAGTGTCCACTTGCACAGCTGAAATCTGAAACAATTAGACGTTATGAAGGAACAGAAAAAGATATTGGCCTTTAGGTCAGGCAAAGTCAGAACGTTGGTTTGAGATGACTTCTGTCTCAAAGAGTTTTGTTTGATGTGTTATGATTCATCCTGCACTAAAGATGCACCATTTTTTAAATTTTATTTTCCATTTGAACTCAATGTGTTTATGTTGTCCTTCAATGTGTTCATGTGTTCAATGTGTTCTGCCTGCTCCTAAATATGGGTACTGAATTTCCTATTTTCTTATGTTTTCATTCCCATGCTAATAGATTACTTAAAAATCAATTTTACTTGACCTGAGACTTTATTCCATAATTGTAGGATAGAGATCATCTTGTCCCATCCTATCTTAGGAACGTTAAACTCCATATCAAGCATAAGGAAAACTCCAAGTAATTTCTATGTATACATTCTTATTAACCAGCCTAAATTTGTCCCCATAGTCACTATCACATGGAATAGAAAATCATAATTTAATCTCCTAGGTCATATTTAAATTCTTACTAAGATCTTTACTTGATAAGGATATTATTTTTTTTCTCATCTTTTAATTCATGTATGTAGTTATGTAGCTAAAAAATCTCCTGCTCATTCTGATAATTTTCATTTTAGCTCTGTACTTGACAATCTCTGTACTATTTGGAACCGCAATCAACTACAAATATTACAATTTTTGTTGAAGCATATAGGAAATTATTTAAGTTGATGGAAATGTAAATACAATTTTCTTCTGTATCAGAAATATTTTCTAGATAACAAAGAGTTTATTTCTGTGTGAGAATAACTAACAAGAAAATAATCTAGTTAGCTTCACCGCCTTTGAAGACAAAGTTTATAGAACACTATCTTTTAAGCTGTTTTTTTTCTTCTTCTTTTTTTCTTTTTTTTTTTCCCCTCCATCCTCTTTTTTAACTCTAATGAGCATGGTTAATCTACCTTCTTGGTGTGGTTATGCAGGACACCTACTTTCACAGATAACTTTAAAATAATTACTTTTTATATTTATAGAGAAATTGTTCTATATGCTTCCCCTTTAAGTAAATGGAGTTTACATAGAAAGACTTGTACTATCAGTTTACTGGAAAAAAAAAAAAAAGTTCCACATTGGGATAATAAACATCCATAAAGAGTATACTTTGTGTTTAGCCCCACTATTCAAGATCTCTTTTTTTTCATCATTGAAATCAAATTCTGAAGAAAGATTTTAAATGTGAAAGAAATAAAAGATAAATACTAATTTGAATTTTTTTCTTTTTTTCTTCTCCGAAGTTGTAGTTGTTTTTTTTCTGGGTTTGTTTTTTTCTCTCAATATTTCCCAAAGTCTATGTGTCTTCTAAAATACAATGTAACTTTGCAATCACCTTGATTTACCGTTATGATTGGATCCAGAACTGTTTTAAGGTCTTTTTTTCCTAGCAAGTGGACAGAAATGTAGATGTATAAAGTGGACTGTGAAAAATTTAGCAAGATATAAAATCACATTTTACAGAATCTGCTTTAAATCTAGGTTTTCCAGCTCAGCCAGTTTGGACTGATTGAGTACAGGATACATGAAAACATCCAAAATAAATGAAAAGTGT
The DNA here is from genome assembly GCF_000703405.1 of Apaloderma vittatum. Lineage (NCBI taxonomy): Eukaryota > Metazoa > Chordata > Aves > Trogoniformes > Trogonidae > Apaloderma > Apaloderma vittatum. The sequence continues at coordinate 27,934 of NW_009713135.1, read as the reverse complement.
GTTAATGTCACAGAACAGTTAATACTACAAGGTTACAGTTGAGAAATAAGTTTATAACAATTCCAACCTACATTACTGTACTGTTTGCTAGCTGCATTACTGTACTGTTTGCTAGTTCCATTACCAGAGTAAAATCTTGGGTTTGCTTTTGAAAAATTACATATTGACATGTTGAAACCAAATCTCTCCTAGGAGTTCAAAGATATCAGTGTAAGCCATTTCAGTACACAGACATATCCAGCTTATTACCCTGAAAAAAGTCCTGCTACTATTTCTCATTTTTTAGAATTTGCTTATATTTAATTACATACTCCTGAAAACTAACTTATGTGAAAATTTCACACTTGAGTACACAATCTTACAGTAATGAATGACATCACTCAGACAAACACATTCTGTACTGACATGGATTCTCTCTTATTATTTCATGTCTGCAAAAAAAGCGTTTTTCTACGGTAACTTACATTTTTGGGAAAGGAGTGGATGCAAATAAAGGATAGTTATTTTAATTTGTTTACTCTGAATTGATATATAACTGTCTTAATTGATTTCAAATAGCATGGAAAAACATCAGGAGCAAGAAAAATAGCATCCTCATTTAATGCTTATTTAATAGGAATCACGGATTTAAAGTTCCACTGCGGCTCCTTTCATGGAGTCTGAAGAATAGGTTCATTTTAAAACAAATCTAGTTATGGCAATGCAAACTGTTTAGTGAAAATGTTCTTAAACAGGTTTCATCTTTGCTTCAAGGCTTAAATTTCAGACTCTAAGCTAAGTAACAAGATCTGATCTTTCCCGATGAGCAGAGATCTACTTTTTAACAAGTGTTCTTTTATTTGTGCCTTGCAGGTTGGCAGTATTTGATTTAATCCCTCTCTGATGAAAGCACGTCCCACGGTAATGGATTAAAACTATGTCTTTGGCTTCTAAATTAATCCAAAGTTTTGTTACTTGAACTGTGTTTTCTGGGGAGAACAAAATAGTCCGTGTAATAAATAGGCAATAGTTTGTAAATATTGCACAAATAGAGGCAAACGTACAAGTCCTTTAATATCCTCTGGGACTCAAAACTACAGAGTATTCTGATTTTTGTCAAAATATTATCCTCTATTATAGCTTTTTATGTGTTTCATATATATATAACCATTAAACACAGTTTCTGAATTCACCACTTTCCAGATGGGATAACCTTACAATGTGAACTCATGCACCACTAGAGAAGTAATATAAAATATGTTTTCAAATAGTGATCTATGTGATCAGATGTGCTCTTATGGATACAAAAATAATCACATAGAGACAGAGATGTCTCTCTAAGTAACTCTAAAAATTCACAGGTTGTGTGATTTTTGGCCTTTAAGTCCACAGTGTTTGTATTCACCCTGCCAAGACTGATGAAAACTTAGGTCAGTATAATGGAAAGCAATACTCAGTGACATTTTTTATCATTATTTTAACATACTTATGTGAAGTTTGACTTTGAGCCTTTTGTATCATTTCATCAAACTTAAAACCAGCATCTCTTTTACCTTTTTCATTGCCTCAAATATTGGGGTGGAAAATTGATAAATGTGCCTAATAAAGCTTGAAATTAATTTTACTTTTTGAGTTACTTCCATGTTTTTTGTACTAAAATCCTCAATCCACACTAATGAAATAAAGACACAAAGACTTTCTATTATGGGAAAAGAATTTGTTAGATGTCACAGAATCAAATCACATAGATGAAAAGTAAGTTGATAAAATGCATGACAGGTAACAGGTTCATATTTTTTACCCTTATCCAAACCTCTGTTTTCTTCTCAACAGCTATAGTGGCAGACGGGAATGAGAGAGGGGAAAAAAGGAATCTGACAAATGTTACCAGTGAAAAATTTGTCTTAGATTGCAGTATTAATGTTGTATATGCTGTGTTTACGAGACAGCTTGCTGGGTAATCAAAGTAGAGCAGAAGGCTACATATTTATCATGTATGAATGCACAGTCACAGTCTAAGCTTTTTAGAGACTAGGGGTGCTCAGGCTGGCCAGTGCTGGGAATGCCAGATGATAGAGGCAAGCTGCATAGAGTTACAGATGCCTTAGGAAAAATAATACACCTGCCCATCACAGGATGAAGACCCCTGGCCAAACTTTAAAGGTGACTGAAAAGGATTTTTTTTAATCAGAAAAGAATTTTCAAGAAGCTTTTTCACACTGAAGAGTGCTGAACTGAAAGGAAGTATGGTAAGGAAGGACATCTTGTAAAGAACAAAGGCAGCAAATTTGTTCCCAAGACTTAATCTTCACTTGGGGTTCCAGATTTTCCCTGTTTACAGTCTGACCTTATTCGATATTACTAGTTTGTATTCCAAAGAAATTAATTTTTTTATATACTTTACCTTCATTGTAATTTAAAAAGCTGGTTTGGAATGAAAGGGACGAGTACAGCATCCAGCTAATTTCAAGGCTCTTTGTGATTGAACCTTTTCATGGGCAGTTCATAGTTACATGGGATCATGTGCTTTAGCTCAGTAGCAATTCAGTAGTGTTTCAGTCATTAAGTGTTGCAGTAAGTAGAGAATAGAATCACAGAATGGCCTAGGCTGGAAGTGACCTTAGAGATCATTTAATCCAACCTCCCTGTCGTGGGCAGGGACGCCTCTCAACAAGATCAGGCAACATATGGGGACTGAATGGGGATCGAACCCACGACCTTGGTGTTATCAGCCATACGCTCTAACCAGCTGAACTAACCGGCCCCCTAAGGACCAAGATCATTAATTCCAACCTACAGCCCTACACCACCCTAACACTAAACCATCTCCTGAAGTGCCACGTCCAGCCATTTCTTAAACATGTCCAGGGATGGTGACTCCACCACCTCCCTTGGCAACCCACTCCAATGCTTCACCACCCTTTTGGTGAAGTTTTTCCTAATATCCTAATATCCAATCTAAATTTCCCCTTGTGCAACTTGAACCCTCTTTTTTTTTGCCATTGAGCAGGTTATTATTCAGATGTTGTTAACAGAGCTGAATAGGGCATGCATCATCTACTCCACGTGCAATAGGCAAAAGATGATCTTAACTCTTTTGTTTTCCCTGAATACTGGCTGCACTTAATGCTTAAGAGGACAAGTTTTCACTTGCATTTTCAGTCACTTTTTTTTCAGTCAGGATTTAGTATTGTTTCATTATTAAATAGTATCTCTAACGAAGTAATCAGTGCAAGAACAAAAACTTGCAGCTATTAGAGTAACAACTTCTGAAACAACCTTGATCATTTGCATTTGCAGTATTTTTTTAGCCTTTCACAAAATGCTGTTAGGCTGGAAATGCAGATATAAATTGATTACGTTGAACTCTGTCACTTACATAAGCTTTTAACCCCAGCAGTCAAGAACACAAAGATAAAAGGTTCATAATTACACTGCACATCTAAGCAACACTGTTATTTTAATGTACACATTGAATTAACTGAAATTAAAAAAAAAAGCAATTGCTAAAATATGATACTTCAAAGTAGAATATATGTTCAGCACATTATTACAGACAGTGGAAAAACAGTGAACTAACTGTTTTCCAGCATCTCAGTGGACCTTGATCTTTTAGCTTAGGCTGAACCATTTTGATCATTCTCCCCATCTTAAAAGGATGATTTTGGTTTTGTTTTTAGTCTAAATATATTTATCTTTAGAAAGGAACACCCTGAGCCAATTTTACTAAGAGACAGGATTAATAATGTCCTTTCAGTTCTCGATGCTTGGACCCTGCTAGGGACAATTTTAATTTATTCAGATGATAGAAATATATTCACAGAACCATTGGGAAACAGGCACTGGGGTTTAAAATTCCTTGTTCAAGATAGTTTTTTAATACTTCTTCCTTGCCTTCTTCCATTTTCCAGGTCTTCTGATAGGTGTTTTGCAATTTATAGTAACAATTAGCCAGTAAAAGAGTTATATACTAAACAACAAAGAAAGGCTGATCCCAGATGCTTGGTCTTCACACCAAGGGAAACACAGAAGAAAGGGAAGAAAAAAGGACCAGTCCATTCTTCTAAACATATTTTGGTCTATTTATCTTTATTTTTGCATTGTAGAGGTATGAGAATAGCAAGCCCACTTTAGTACTAACTAGATTGCAAACTACCATTCTTTAGCACTGTGTCAAATTTGGTTATGTTGGGTAAAATTCGATTTAAAATTAAATATTTACCAGAAAATTTTTTTTAATATACACTACCTTATTTACTTGGAGAGAAAACCTATGTTTGACACAACAGTTGCCAGCATCTTAGAACTCTGCATTCATCACTGGAAAAAAAAAATCCCTGGGGTATTCCTATTTCCTTTACTCATCGTGACATGATGATATGCACTAAAAGCCAGAAGGCTGAAATGGATCAAGACAGAGAGACATACCCCGTGGCGTCTCCTGTATTTATTTCTGTTATTTTCTGTTTACTCCAAATTATAAGAAACCCCTAAACCCATAGTCCTACTGATGTGTTTTCCTCTAATATTCCTGTCTCTTCAAAACTACCACTTCCTCCTTCAAAACCTGACTATTTCAGTGGTTTCCTGTGATGTACATATGCCAGCTCAGAACTGCTGAATCCAAATTTTTCTGTGGTCACCTATTAGGTGTTTTTAGGATCTGAATTTTGGATGAGCACATACAACCCCTGGTAATGTGTGGCATATTGGATTCCACACGTCATTCTTCAGGCGCAGCACAGCTTGCAAGGGAATATTTCACTTTAGTGGCTTTACATATTTGATCTTTTATGTATTTTTCCAAATTAAGCTATATTAATATTAAATTAAACAAAATTAATATTAAATGGCCTGTTTTGCTCTTCAGAAAGTGGTATTAACTTTGTCCCTTTATCAAGCACTGACTTGTGCAAAGGCATTTTTGATCCCAAACTAATTCTGTCGTCTCTAAGGCTCCAGCTTGACTACTAAATTAAACAATAAAAATACTAAATGGTAAAGTAAAGTATGAACCTAAACCACAGCAGGGGCATGAAATGCTGACATCCAATCTTCAATACCATTACACGATCAGGGAACGCATTGCTCTTCTTTGAATTGATAACAGCTCTTCCAAACCCACCTAGATGATTTCTGAATGCTATACAAGTCTTCATCAAGTCTACTGTCATTAATTTATTCTGAGCATCAAGTATATTCCTTTCACCTTCAGCAGTTTATGCAACAAACATTTACGTTCTAGGAATAAACAAAGTAACGAAAAAAAAAGCCATTCATAATAGTGACTCCATCTCATCCCGCTTCATATTCATAAATATGCACTAGAAAATGAACAGTAATGAAAAGAAAGGAGAAGAAACAATAAGGAAAAAAGGGAGACAAACAAGAAGATTGAATATTTATATTCCTAGTCTACAAAAAAAACCCCAAATGTCTTTTTTTCAAAAACAATTACTGAAATGCTTTCATATACTTTTAAAAGTATCTAGTGACTATATTAGGAAATCTTGTTGCTCTTAGGAAAATCAAAGTACAGGAAGTGTAAATGAAGAAAAGGAAAGAGCATCTGAAGGCCCTTACTTACTCTTTTGTCATCAAGATGCAGAATCAAAACGAATGGAAACTTAGAAACTTAGAAACAACAAGGAAGAATGTGAAAGGTTGTGAAAATTAAATATTTATATCTGAGTTACCTCTGTATCCAGTTATTAATTTGAATATTATTGTGATATTATATTATCAAGATTTTAAATAATTGCTTTTGCTTTCCTGTTCCGATATGTGTAATTCCCATGCCAAGTAATAACAAGACTCACCAGGACATTACATTCACTTTGACATTCACATGACATTCACTTTTGAATTCCTTTCCTTGTGCAAGAGCAGTTTGCCGTATTAAAAATATATAGCAAGAAAAAAAAATACAGAGCCCTAAATTTGGCCTTTTAAGGGTTCTATTTTAAAAATGACACTAAATGGAAGAAAAAAATAATTAATTTACATCTCCTGTACTGATAAGTTTAGAAAGTTAAATAAAGCTGAAGCAGTTTTATTGGCATGTCATAATACAATTTACAGACAGATTTTATCATCCCTATCCAGAGTTGGGTTTTGGTGAAAAATGAAAGAACAAAAAAATCCCACAGAAATGAGCTATCACATCTATAGCAGCTAGTAACACCTAAATACTCGCTGATATTAACAAAAATTGGATAAATAGTTACCCAAAATTGTCTAGTTTCAGTTACCTGGATTGAAATTGTCAGTTTTAGCCTGTAATCTGGCCATAGGGGGATTTAAAATATTATATACACTTAAAATAGTTTAAATCAACATAATTCTCATTGTAGTCTTATGAATATGAAATAATTTGTCAAAGTAATTCTTAAATATGTGAGAAATAGATAAGAGAACCAAACGTTAGATCTATAAACTTTTGAAAATTTTCTGCAGAAAACTTTGCAATTCAGTTGTGTGGGTCCTTCTGTTACTAAGCATTTAAACAAACATCCCAAAAGTATAAAAGAAAGAAAGAAAACTAACCAGTCCTTTCATGGTACATACACACAAACCTGAAATGTTTTATTTAATTGCAATTCTTTGGAAAATAAGATTATAAAATATCATACTTAAATATTACAATGTTTGTTACTTTCCACACATTTCAACACACTTTGCTAGGTTTTATTAGAAGCTTTTTACCTGAGTTCTGTCACTGAGAAGAATGAAATAAGTATACAAAAGAAAAGGGAAAAAATCTATTATCTCATTTAGTAAGAGATAAGAAAAACTCTAATCCACCAGTGCTTTCCTATGTGTTGTTATTTAATTTGATTTAAAATATATGCCATAAAACTAGCTGTTTTCCAAAATCAATATACCTAAAATATATTAAAACAAAACTGTAATTTTGTCTGTAGTGCACAGATTTAGGTAAGTTTATGACGGCTTCTTTATTTTCAGTCAAAAAAGACTACTTCCTCTAAAGCTTTCTGATTCTTCTGATATTTCTTTTCTTACCAAGGCTCAAATTCACTGGGCTGAATAATGATAAAGCAGAAATAAGGGGCTGATCTCATTTTTGGAGTCAGTGAAAGTTCTATTCTAAGTCAATATAAAGACAAAAATGTTTTAAAGAATCGGTTGAGTCATAAAATCTGTAGGATGAATGGTTTAGCTCTCATTTTAAATAGAAAAAAAAGGATAAAATCCAACAACTTTTATTAGTGCATTGAAAGGGGCTCTAGGATATATGAAACTCTCATTCTAGTTAACTTCCTAAAAATTCAAATGCCTGTGCATATGTGTCCCTATGCTATAAGTAGACGCTTGACTGAATTTTTTTTTTTACATTGTTATTGGTATCATTTAAAAAAAAATACCTTTTACTTAAAAGAAAAATAAACATGCTTCATGCTGAAATTGATTAACCAAAGAGGTTGTGTGGTCTTCATGCTGGGGAGGATTTTCAAGATACCCCTGGACCCTCAGAAACCTGCTTTAAGCAGGAGGTTGGACTGGAGATCTCCTGAAGTTTCTTCCTGCCTGAATTATACTACAAAATTATTTTTCACTTCTTAAGTATCTAAAGTAACTACTACATAGTTATAAGCCATTAAGTGATATTTTCTTTATTTATTTAAATAGGTAAAAATTGCTCTTTTAATAAATTCAGTTCAGTAAAAACACTGTGGGATGTCATATAAATATTTCAAAACGTGTATTTTTTTTTAGGAAATGCACTTTAGATTATAGGCCACATAAAACCTTGACTTAATCTACAGATGTTTTATTAATGAATGATGCAATGTGATGTAAAAGGAATTTGAAAGTTTCTGAAGAGAAAGAAAGTGTTTTCAAGGAATTGAAATGTATCATGGAGAAATGGATGGGAAATTAGAATTTGCTAACTATTCCAGATGCAGAAAAAAATCTACAGTTCTTTACACCCCTTTCTCAAAAATTGAACTGTTGATTGTGTTTCATAAGACTGATTTCTAATCTCCAGACCACAAGAGTTTTAAATGCTCACTCCATATTTTATGATATTTATTCTTTTTCTACTTCACACTGCATTGTGATTTCAGTACAAGTCTATAGTAGATACATTTTGACACCTGAAATGTCTTTTTCTGTGTTTTGGAACACTACTTTTTTAATCACAGTTTTTCAACTAATATTAACTACATATTGCTTCTAACAAGCAAAATAATAATTTAATTGTGCAATTAATAGTGTTGTATCATGGTAAGTCAGTAGCAAAAACACATACTAATGCTATAAAATATATAGTATTATCATAGCCATTTTTTAAGAGAAACTCAGTTTGGAAGAAGTTGGTGAGTGGTCTGGAGAACGTGTCTTATGACGAGTTATTACCTAGGTAATATTATCTAGGTGATCCTGCTTTGGCAGGGGGTTGAACTAGATGGTCTTTCGAGGTCCCCTCCAGCTCCTAGCATTCTGTGATTCTGTGATTTTGAGTTGCTGAGGGAACTGGGGTTGTTTAGCCTGGAGAAAAGGAGGCTGAGGGAAGACATCACTCTCTACAACTACCTGAAAACAGGTTGTAGTGAGGTGGGTATTGGTCTCTTCTCTCAAGAAACAATTGATAGAACAAGAGGAAAAGGCCTCAAGTTGTGCCAGGGGAGGTTTAGATTGGATATTAGGAAAAATTTCTTTACTGAGAGAGTGGTGAAGCTTTGGAACAGATTACCTGGGGAAGTGGTGGAGTCACCACCCCTGTAGGTATTAAAAAAATCCGTGGCACTTCAGGACATGGTTTAGTGATCCTGGTGATGTTGGGCTGACAGTTGTACTTGATGATCTCAGAGGTCTTTTTCAACCTTAACGATTCTATGATTCTATGCTTCCAGAATTTATAAAATATTGAAACAACTTTATAAAAAGTACTTTGTCCAACAAAATATATTTCTGATAAAAATTCTCACAATTCATCTCTGATCTGTCTGTGACCAATACAAAATGGCATACTTGGATCATGACTTCTGAAAAGGAAAGAAGAATAAGATGCTACTGCTGAACTTTCTGAGCTACGTACAGAAGCATGTACCCATGTGCAGACTCACCCTTTGCAACTGTAAAGATTAGAGCATCCTGATTTAAGTCTCTGCAAGTGGTTTTAGGTAGGGCAGATAATCTACAGGTGTACTAAGGAAAAAAAAAATACACAAAAGTTTATGCAAATCTTAGACTAGGCTATATAAGGAACGAGGCAAAAAGCAAAGCAGTAACCTCAAGACATTCTGCACACACTAAGAGAGAATCTGAAAAATAATTCTCAAAATTAGCATTTTGCTTAGCTCTGACCAAAAAAATAGCATCAGCAGTGTTATTTTAAATAAAAGTTAAGCACAACACAAAATGCCAAAACCATGTGCAAAAGGTAACAAATGATTACTGAAAAAACTCACCAACAATAAGCATTTAATACTCACAATTTCAGCTCAACAGATGTAGAGATAGGGCTTCAGACTCCTAATGCAGGGAATAGTATTCACTTTACAAGTGAATTCTGGTAGGCATTTCATAGGCACTTGGGACAGACCAAAATCATAGTGGATTTAAAGCTGTTTAAGTGAATATTTAGTCTCTTTTTGTAGGTTATATAACTGAAACATTAGACTTGCAGAACTTGAAGGATAACGTATAATTACTATTTCTTGCTGAAAATAGTACTGTGAATGAATCAGCTCAAGGTTTGAGTGATTTTATTCTCCCCAGGGTAGGTGAAGCTCTGTTGACACATGAAGGGAAAGCTTGCAGGTACTTAAATTAAATAAAAGCTATCAAATGAAGAGGTGATTTAGTTATAAATCTTAAAAGAGTTATCTTTAAAAAAACCATAAATTGCAATTACTAGCTGGCTTTTGAAATGTGTTAGGGACTATGTATTAATTTCTAATTTAAGTTATTTCCCAATGTAATTATAAAATAACTAAAAGCTCTGTCCATATATTCTTTTAGAAGTGCAGTTGGGATGGGCAAGGAAAGCTGGAAGATTATGTCTCTGGTGGTTTTACACTACATTACCACCTATTGTCTTGCAATTCTTTTTTGACTTCTCAATAAACATAGGTACATCAGCTTCAGGACTCATGTTTTATATTCATATGTATATGCAATATGTATTTAGATAATTTAAGTCATATTTATTGTGCCTCGATATCTGATATAATGAATAAAAAAATGACATGTAGACAGTTCAGACAAGGACAAGAAGAAGATTTAAATTTGAAGTCTTAAAATGTTATTTTCAGTTCCAGCTTGGAGCAGTTAGGAGTAAAAATTGTGGAAGGACCAAGACAAAGCCAGGAGGAGATGAGGAAATTCTCTGTGTTAGAAATAATTCTGCAGCGGTGCTGAGGAAGTCATCTAAGCAAAGGACATTCAGCTTCTGGTTTGGTAGCTTAGCCCTTTTTATTCTATCTTTCCACCTTTTAATGTCTTTTTTTTTAACTTAATGAACTTCTGTAATAGAAATTACAACTTCTGTAAAGCAATAGTAACACATACACATAGATATGTATATGTCAGAGGCTTATATTAAAAAGTTGCAGAAGCCTGACGGAAGGCTGTTTGTTTTAAAGTGCTCGCACAAAACCTTGAGAAACCATTATCATTAGACAGGTATTTGAGTTATAGAACCAATTTGACCTTTTCAGGGATTTGCCAGTATTTATTGGCACTCCAAGTGACATTTATATTGTTAAATGAAAAGCTAAATGCTTGAAGCTGCCAGTGGAGTAGTTATGAGGATAACATCTGATCATAGAATACTATAAATTACTTGGCCATAGCTAAACTGCAGAAAACCTGTTCAGTCTCTATAGTCAATTCATAGGAACTCTTTGATGAAAATACATTTATCCAATGAATTTATTTGTTCAATATTATTTAATCTGCAACGATTTTTTTCTGCAAAACCATAATGACAAAATCAATGCAACACATACCAGTCATTACTCTACAAGTCTAATCTCAAATTTATGTTTGCTTATGTTTCATAACCTTAATAATTTTACTTTTGCATTTATTTACATTTTTATATTCTATTCATTGAGCACAATCAATATATTAGATACATTTATTTTAAATAACATGTTAAGGTTCATAAATTAACAATCTTTAATATTAAATTTATAACCTAAGCCCACAGTTTCTATGACTAGTGCTCAAGTCCACTAGGGTCCTGACTGCACATCTTATGTTCTTATCCGTTAGTGCATGATCACTCTCAGCATCCTCATGGCTCAACATCAGCTGGCAGATGACCAAATCAGCCTGTTGCATGCCAGTATTATAACAAAGGGAACTCCAAAGTTCCTTTCTTCTACAAGGCGTTGATATTTTCAAAAGGAAAGTTGAAAGCATATTAGCTCAATTCCACTACTTTTAAAATGGAAACAATTCTTCAATTAATGTTATTAAAATAAGAAGGAAACTAAGCTATGATTTATATTCTGACTTGCATGTGCCAGGAATGAAAATTTCTTCAAAACTTTCACAATGATATCAACAACTTCAATGTCTCATCTGATTTGTCTATGATCCCTCTTAAACTGAAAACAGCCCAGCAACATCAATTCCTCTCTTATTTTGCATCATTACACATTAATAAGCCTTTTTTCCCTAAGGATTTGTTTTTATTTAAATATAGCTCAAAAAAATTAAGTGACTCCATTTGTTGTGGGACTAGAGTTTGAGGTTTAGAAATTATAGTCAAACAAAGGAAATATTTAAATAATGGAAATATAATCCACATTGCCAACAAATGTATTATTCATTGATTACCTACATTGATTAGTTAACACTATTTCTTCCCTAGATCATGCTTGGGTTATGTTTTGTTTTTTATTTATTACTGGAAAGTAATTAATTCCCATGAGAATCAGATGTTTCTGCTCTCAGAGGATGAAAGAAAACATTTTTTCTAAGTTATTGTAGAACAACCCTGAGCTAAATCAGTTTTACTTCAGCTAGAAGATATTTTTAATCAATTACATTTCTCACTTTCATTTTCTGTGTTTCTCCATTTCCTCAAGGTCTCCAAATGGCAATTCCACACTAATGGAAGTATGCCTTTCCTTGTATTATTTCCAGGAAGACCCAGACTTCTCAGATGAGTATCTGCTCCATGCAATTTCAAGCCCATTGCTGTTTAGATTCAGCAAGTTTACAGTTGGGAGCAATAGAATTTTATAATTAGACAAAAGCAGAAGTTTAGCCAGGCACTGGCAATCAGACCTTAAAAAAATGATGGCCTAGAAAGTTTGTCCATTTCTTCCCAATTTAAAAACTAGTCTAATAAAAATTATAATATCTCCATTAAAAATAAAAATAAAACAAAATGTGCTGAGCTGATTCTATGGTTTCATCAATAGAAATTATCTGTGTTATATGGGGTTTTTTCCAATTTATCCCAAATGCTACCACAAGATGAAATACAGTACTTGCCATGCTAGAACTGGAAAGAAAAAATATAATTATATTTTTCCTTTGTCCCTGAAGATGAAAAAGAAATACAGCTGACGAGTAGGCAATAAGAATGAATAATGAATACTTATACACGCATTTGCTGCCAGCTAACTGGTCTCATCAAGGAATAATACCGAAAATAAAGAAGAGTCAAAATTCATTATAAGAATGATAATGAAAAAATATGTTCGTAAAGGTAATCTTGTGTATTAATGACAGGTTAAGGCTTTTTCACATAATGAGGCTTTTAGTAACCAAGTTAGCTCAATCTTTTTTGGTCTTTAAAAACGGCTCATCCACTCACTAACCAATAATGTTCTGTCCAGCAATGCTGATCTTGTTTTGCTTTGCTTCTCCCAATATCAATTATGTGCAGGTCATGAGAAATGTAATGCCTGCATAGTATTTGCTCTGCTGATTAAATAATGTATCATGATTAACAAATTGCTCAGATTTCTAGATAAATCAGAAGGAAACCACAGGCACAGCAGTTTGCACTAGCTTTCTTGGTAGGGATCTTAAACAAAAACACCTGCAACAAAAACATGAGATTTTATTGACCCAGTCTGATACAACCAAGTGTAATGTCAGCTCTAATAGACAGCTTCCCAACTGCACTCTATTTAATACGTAACTGAAACACAGAAGAGAAGCAAAAGCAATTTAATGAAAAAAAATACACAAAAATAAAGCATATTAAAGATTAAAATGAGATTTCTTCCCATCAACTCTATCTAGCTAGGTGAGGAAGGCAGTCCTTTCCATGTACTCTGTCACCAGGCTTCCTGCTCCACCACCAGCAGGCCCACATTTTTCCCTAGTCTTTTTTTTTTTGTGTGTTGAACCTTTCTTGTTGCTTTTATTATCCTTCTCCAGACTCAACTCCAGGTGGGCTTTGGCTTTCCTAAGCTCACCTCTGCATGCTCAGATAGCATCTTGAGCCCTCCTGGGTCACCTGACCCCTTTTCCAACTTTTTTTATTCTTTCTTTTTCTGAGTTTCGTCAAGAGCTCCTTATTTATCCACGCAGTCTCCTGACACCTTTGTTTGATCTCCTGCCTATCAGGGTAGACCACTGCTGAGCCCGTAGGAGACGTTCTTTGAAAACTGATGAGATTTTCTGGAGTCCTGTTCACTCTAGCACAACGGTCCATGGCATCGCCCAAGCAGAGCAAATGAAAGTCTGCTCTTCTTAAGTTCAGGTTTGGGATCCTGATATTTGTTTTACTCTCTCCTCTGAGTATTCTAAACTCTATCATCTTTGTGTTTTCTGCACCTGAGACTGCCTCTGACCTTCAGAACCCTGACTAGCTCTTTCTAAAGCATAAAGTTTAGGAGAGCATCTCCCCTCATTGACCCCTCAGGCTTTGGTGTCATCACTTCACTGTAGAAGCCTGGATTGCTTGATCTCTGCTATTGTTGCCTTGCTCTTCTGGCAAATATCAGGATTTACACATTAAGGGCAACTTCCTCTCCTCCTAGTCTTAGCTTTCCTTCCTAACAGGCCTCCATTCATTCATTGCAGCACTTCAGCTGAGGAATCAATACTCAATTTTTTTTTCACTAAAAGTTTTGCTTTCATTTATATAAAACTAACTTAGGAAATAGTGTAAGCTATGCAAGTGCTCAGACTGTATCATCACAGTATTCTTCCAACTGTTTAAGCAATGAATTATGAAATTGTAATGACCAGATTCTATGACTTTAGATCATGAGAGGTAGACTACAGAATTCACATCCTGAAATATATCTCATGGAAAGTAGTTGATACACGACACTGTCATGTGTTTAAGTGAAGCCTTCACAAGCACTTGTGAAAAGGATGAATACCTGTATTCTAAACATAAACCATATTAAGCTGCAAAGGTCTTCAGCTAAAACCACACAGGAGCTAGGAGACAACAAGGGACACATTTTGCATGTTTTTGCCATTTTCTACTCTTTTCCAGACATCCATTCATACCTACTGGGATCATAGAATCATAGAATTGTCAGGGTCGGAGGCGACGTTAAAGATCATCTAGTTCCAACCCTCCTGCCATGGGCAGGGACATCCCC
>NW_009713135.1:0-12858 GCF_000703405.1 Apaloderma vittatum | reverse complement strand
CTGACGGCTCATGCTCAGCTTCTCATCCACCAGTACTCCCAAGTCCCTTTCTTCAGGGCTGCTCTCAAGCCAGTCACTGCCCAGCCTATATTGGTGCTTGGGCTTGCCTCGACCCAGATGGAGGACCTTGCATTTGGTCTTGTTGAACTTCATGAGGTTGGCCTGGGCCCACCTCTCCAGCCTGTTGAGGTCTCTCTGGATGTCATCCCTACCCTCCAGGGAGTCAGCCGCCCCACACAGCTTGGTGTAAGCAAGACTCTTGCTCTGGATAAACAAGACTCTTGCTCTGGACCAGTATAGGGAACTTTTATGTTTCTACAGCTTTTCAAGCAGAAAGTTCCAGAACTACACAGGTTTCTTTAAATTCTATTTATGCCTTTTGCAATGAATCAATGCTCAAAGGCCTCTGAAATTGAATCAATGTCCTCTGGGATCCGTCAAAGAATAAAAGAGGCAGCAAGAGAGCACATTGTCCATTACTGAATCCATTTCTTATAAACAATGCCAAGAATTCTGCCCCCCCTCCGACACCATGAATCCTAAATGGGTGTTTTTCCTCCCTTTATTTACAGATCAATCAAGTTGAAGATGAATAGCCCAAAACTATATCGAAAAATATTTTCCGACATTGTAATTTAAACATACCAGCTTTCAGTACTACTTTAAAAAGATAATTTATAACACATTAAAATTGTGTGAAATCTCAGGAATAACAAAGAAAAATGGGAATAGTAAGAAATTAAAAAAATCAGGTAAAACTGAGCTTTTTCATGTTTTTGAAAGCATTAACATATTATTTGAAAAACTAAAATCAACAGACATCTCACAAAAACAGTGGCTTAAACATACAGAAAAATATCTTGTGCTTTTGTCTAATCTTTGCTAATAGTTGTGACATGGAAAAACAGCTTCACAGGTTGAAAAGCACATACGCTTGTATATGCTTAAGAATGAAGGATGAGGAGTTGAATTCTGTGACATTATTTATGCTGTAAGTAGAGTGCAAGGATATTTAAAGGGATTTCCACAAGGGATGTAGCAGTGAAACGATGATAGGGCCTTGAAAACATTTGTCTATGCTATATTTTATGATTTTTTCACTTGATTCTCTTATTTAATAAATATATGTTACGTGGAAATGCTGCTAGCATGACTCTAAAGCAAGGCAAACCTTTGATAAATTCACTTTTAAAATCCCTGTGTGAGTCACTGACAGCAACAGAGGCTCACTGCTCCTTCTTCCTCATTGGACTGAAGGGAGTAAAGCACAGTCCATGTCCTAATGTGTCTTAGTAGAGGATGAAGGGAATCCCCAGTTCCTTTTCTGTGACAAGGGCAATAAGCCCATGTTGTGACCTCAGGGCATTGTGATACCTGAGAAGTTCAGAAGGCATTCTTCTAGTTATATTAGAAGGAAGTACTTCAGCTATCGACTAAATTCATCAGGGTAGCCAAAAGAGAAGAAAATGGATAGGATATCTTAAGAAACAATACCACAGGAACCAGGAGAGGTAAAAGTTACAAAAGCTTTCTTATGTGTCATGAAATAATGGGCAACATAGCTGAAATACGTATTTCCCAGAACCAAGATGACAAAGCAGATTTTTTTCTGCCTGCACATAAAACCTCAGTGAAGAATGAAAACTTCTTTTATACAAACACATTCTTTCACTACTGGAATAGGTTGGATTTCATTGTAAATATGAAAAAAATCTAAATTTTATAAAGACCTGGTCTTATCTCTATCTAATTCTATTTTTAGAGGCACCAGAAACATTCATTGATTTTCTACATACCTATTGAACACTTTTATGAAAAATCTCTTATCCTCTTTTTCAGGGACCTATTTAGCCTTTCAACTCCCTGTATTTCAATTTGTATTTCCTCCAAATTTTCTCAAAGCTTCTTCTAAATAAATACATATTTTCCCTTCCACTTCATAGTTCTGTTTTCCTCTACTTATCCCTACCCACGAAACAACTGTCCAGTTCTTGTGAAGCAAACATATCCAAAATGTCCCTCAAGAATGCAAAACTCTTAACAGAATCATTCCTATTTGAGACTACTTTGTTACTTTAAAAGGTCACAGCATCCCAGTCTAAATATAATGTATCTGAAAACGAGGAAAACATAAGCAGCTATGTTGTTGTTCAGAAAAGGAATCTATTGCCTTTGATAACACATTCAAATTAGTGTATAAGTGTAATGAATTATCAGTATAAAAATTAACACCAAATGTTTTCAGCAAAGCATTAATACTGATTCTTGTACAGGTACTTCACGCACATAACTAGAGCACTAATCTGCTTAAAACGGCTTCATATAATGTTTTCAAGTCCAGAAGTCATAATGGTGAGGCAGGATCTTACATAATTTTTTTTTTTAAGGATGTCTCATTTATCACTAAATTCAAATGCTTCAGCTGGAAATGGGTCCAATACTAATGATAATTAAAAAAAAGATAAATCCCTCCCCTGTGCAACTGTTTCTTGCAGTGAAGACAAGTTAACTCTTACCTACTTTAGCTATCAAACAAACCAGTGTGTCTCAGGAGGTTAGAAAGATTATCACACAGGCGGGCCAGTGTTGACTCTTAAAGGTTAATATTTAACAAGTTAAACTCCAGAATTTTATTTAATCCACGTATATTTATCTTTCAATAAAACAATAATGACCACATCTGAGCAACAGGATTTAAAAATGAACTTACAACCTTAAGATCACACACAGGGTCATGTAGAAATACAGAAAAGCACCAAGGAAAATGGGAGCTGATCACCAGTTGAAGCCCCTGTCTGCCTTGTCTCCAGAATCCTACCCACCACCTGCACTGCACAGTTCCTAAACAAGTTGATGTTTCTGATCATAGTATCAATGATTATGAACCTGTAGAATCACCCACAAATGTGAAGACAAAACATCATGATTGCTGTTTTCTAGGACAAAGCTTTTGTCCGTGTGGGTGTACAAAAGTCCTAGTTTGTGCTTTTCCTAGGAAAAAATAGCTACCGTCCTAACCTTCAGTTCATTGTATTTGTCTTCATAAGGAATTTATAACAACACAAAAGGACAGCATCTAAGTCTAAGTGAGAAATTTAGAAAACTCCTACCTACAGTTCCACTTTATAACCAACTTCAGAAATTTGGCAGTGCAGCTCTGTGACTCCTCTAGTGTCTGAGACAAAAAATTGTGCATGCACATTTACAACTCTGGAATGCCTATTTTCAAAATTAACATTACTTTAGGCAAACTTTATACATACCTTTTAAAAATCATCACATATGAACTTTCATTACTTTAGTTTTCTTCTCTTTCTAGTTACTATGTAGGATTTAAAAGAGAAACAATACACATGAACATAATTAATGCTTACAAATAAATAACATTCTTTACTACAAAAGAACCTATACATTTTATACCATAAAGAAAAATCATACCAAGAAGTAACATTTTTAAGAGGGAAAGAGTCTTTACATATTTCAAGGACAAGCAGTAACTGTAACAAGCTTAGTTATATTATTTCCTGTATTTCCACATTGATTTGTTGCCAGACTTGCACTATTTACAAGAAAATAAATATTTATTGCTCTCACTGAAATAAATGTTCAGTGCTATTGCTAACAAGATAGAGTAATTGAAAGAAAAGAAGCTCATTAATCTTAGTCTAATATTTCCACCTGAATGAATGAATGACTGTCTTGACTAACAGCACAAAAAAGGAGAAGTCTTTCCTACATCAAACATACAATCCCAAAGTTCAGATGACAGTACCCATTACTTCAGTATGAGCTCAGGCTTATTTTTACTCACTTGCCAGCACACGGGATTTTAAAGCAGACTTTTTTTTTTCAAAGTAGTGTAAAGTGCCTAGAGGTGGTACATAAGGTGGTATTCTAAAGCTCGTTAAAAAATACTAACTTTCAAGTATGACAAGCTAGCTGTTAGGTAAGCCAATCAGCAAGCCAGTTTCAGAGCTGAAACTACCTGGATTAAAGGCATCAGTAGTTTATTACTCTTGGTTGAATTGTTTTCAGATGGAGAATGATCATCATATTTAACCATTCTGCAGCTTCCTCTCTTATTACTTGCTGGATTATATGATGAAGAGCTAATCACCACCACAAACAAAAGGACTTCGTGAGGAGCAAACACCCTGCAAATATCTGTGTGATGGACAGGAGCAAACGTTGTACCTCACTCCTGGCTGCACCTGGGAGCTGCAACTGTCTTGTACCTATCTAGCTATCAGATTTGGCCAATCCCACCATTAATGACAGCTAAGGTTTATTTCTAACTGTAGTTGCACACATACTAAAAGCTAGTAAAATATTTCTGAGCAACAGCAAGATTAAAAAAAAAATCCATTACACCACCTTTTTTTTTTTTTACATTTATTTTAAGTAATTTGATTATCACTTTTCCAATTCTGCACTGAAGGTCTGTTCATCTGGGCTTGAAATTTTTTATGTGCTATTCAGAGTTAGTTCAGGATGGCTAAAGAGGAATGCTTCAAATGAAGAAATAAGACTGAAAAACTGTCGATGAAATTCCTACATGAACAAAACAGTTCCTATGTGAATTGTAATAAAAAATGGCATTTATTTTTTAAAAATATTTGAGATTAAACATGATGACCTTGTATATTTTTGGAATTCTATAAGGACTTTTAGAAAAATTAACCAGTCAGGTACTAAATATAGAGTCATAGAATTATTAAGGTTGGAAAACATCTCTAAGATCAAGTCCAATCATCAACCCAATACTACCACGACTACCAAGTACCAAGTACCATGTCTACATGTTATTTGAACACCTCCAGGTATGGAAACTCCACCACTTCCCTGGGCAGCCTATATATGTTTTATTCTTGCATAAAAAATATTTTTAAAGGGGACTTTTCAGGACCTTTATTTTTAACCATGCTATGTGAAAGCAAAACTCAAGCCTTGATTAATTTTAAGTATTCTCTCTAAGTATAACTATGTTCTCTTGCAGTAGATAGATTCTAAGGATTGACTCCTCATAAATTCATAGAAATCCCACAATCATTTGATAACTTGTAGCAATATAAGCTGTAGGACTAAATGACTAATTCACAGAAGTTACAGAAGCCACCACTGGAACCACTTTTATGGTGAAGAAAAAGTGGATTTTAACTTGGGGATTACTGAGACAGACCCTCCTGAGAACTTGAAAGCTCTCAGCAGTCTTTTCATGAGTCTTCTTCTACTCTTGTACTAAGTACAGAAAGAGGTTATGCGAGGGCAAGGCCAAGCAGCAATACATGGAAACAAAGTATTTTGCACCCTGCAGTTGCCTTGAGTAGTGATTTCCCCAGCTGTTCCCAAAGTTGTGGAGATGGGTTGATGGCAACTCAAGCTAAGCACAAAACCCATGACACAGGAGAAAGTGACGGTTTTCTATAAGCTAATGAGCATGATTTTTTTGATTTGGTGCTTTTTAACTTAAAAAATTACCATGTAGGGTTCTTGTTCCATAAGATACTGCTCTCTCTAACATGTTGACTTGCATACGCGCATGCCTGAACATGCACATTGTTTGTATACATAGAGTTTATATTCTAGTTAGGCACAGGACTGGCTTAAACTGAAAAGTTGAATCTAATTAGGAAACAGAATTTAAGTATTCTTCCTCCTAAGTCCCTTGACAGGTCTGACTTAATAGTTGTTCTAGGAACACATCACACTAGGGATTGGGTTGCCACCACTTATCATTTCTAATAATTGCATATTGGTCAAACCTACATTTAGCAAAAGTTTGCAGTATAAAACAGCGGCTGCAACACTCTACAGTCTCTAATGGCAAGTGAGCTAAGGACTAAGGATATGTAAAGGTCTTAAGAATTTTCTGGGAAGAACACAGATCTGCAGTCTAATAATTAGGGTATCCAGGTTTAAGTTTTAATTCCTACATTAAGGATTTTTTGATTCATCTATTGAAGGTTTAATATATAATTAATTGGGGATTAATTAATGAGTGGGGACTGAAAACCTCAGTTTCTGGGATCCTTGTGTGAATGTTACAATTACAAAATGTAAACTGAAGTTGTGTTTCTTCTTTCTTGCATCCTTTATTGCCTGCTGAAAACTTGACACAGCTGCTCATGACAGTAGGCAGTGTGTAGGATGGGTAAAACAAAACTACCTTCACCCTTTGCAGGAAGAGAATAAGCTTGTAACAAGGCTGTACATGCCCAACATCACCAGGGGATTCTGAGCTAAAAGAGTGAGTGCCATGAGAGAAAACCTGCAGGTCAGAGAAAAGCCTTGCAGGTCACAATATTTTAGATATCCTTATTGCTTTTGGCTTTTTTTTTCATTCTATTAGCAGCCTTGTGTGCAAGAGAACTGGTATCTAACATAAATGTGTGAAAATCAGGAACTGAAACTTTTTTTCAGCTGACTTCATGTATATATGACTAACAGTGTCAGTGACTGTAGGTGGATAAATTATAAAACCTCTCTCTGAAATTCTCCATATTTTACTGCAGCCTTTGCAAGAGTTGTGCTTGGAGAAATAATGACAAATGAAGTAAGGAAACAAAGAATAAATCAAATCCTAAGAGTTGTAACTTTATGTATTATAATTTATGGAGAGGGGGAATGTTCTATAGGTACTGAAGCAGACGGTAATAGCACTTCTTCAGATAACACATATTAGTGACACCTAACTAAACAAGATTTTTAGTTCTAGGATTAGTGGGGACTTGTTTCCCTCTTTGGTAGGTTCCTATGAACCCTAAAGATAGACGTGAAATATTGTTGTAGTAGACATGAACTATAATTTTTTTTCCAATTTCCCCAGAAACAATAATCTTGTAGGTGATATTGCATTATTGTTAGAAAGAAATATTTTGTAATCTACTTGAAATTAGAGCTTCAGAAGATATGGCTTCAGAAAATATGGTTTTAGGAAAAGCTTATATGAATCTGACTGTTGGAAATTTCCATACAAATAGTCTCTGATTTCCAGCTAATTTATAATCATAAAATCATAGAATTTATTGGTGGGAAGAGACCTTTAGAGGTCATTAGTTCAACCCTCCTACAGTAAGGAGGGACATCTTCAGCTAGATCAGGTTGCTCAGAGTTCCATCTAACCTAGCCTTGCATGTTTCCAGGGATGGGACTTCATTCACAAGATCAGGTTGGACAGGACCGTGAAGACACGGAGATACTCGCTTTAAGATTAGTGAGTCTCAGAAGCAACAGCAACATGTTCAACAAAATTGAAAACAAATGATTTAATGTATTTAAATGTTTTGCTATATTTTCTTGTCCTCAAGCCACAGAATGTTCACTGTTAGATAACTTCACTTAGAGACCTTTTTCATAACTTCATTCTACCTTGAGTATGATAATTTCTTACTTGTAAAATTTATTCAGTAAGTGAAGAATTACACATCCACAAAACAAACTTTTAAAGAATAAATGATAGAGGAATGTCTCCCAATGAATTGTAAAGACAATGTTTGCTTTGGTGTGATTCACCACAGTCTTTCATGATATACCAAAGAAACTGTTCAGGATATCACTAAGGATAGACATTAGGTTATATTCAGGACTCATGCTCAAACATGCACAAATATGTATGTATACACCTAGTTAAATTACATTTAATTTAGTTAGACAGGTGTAAGTATACACGTAGTTAATTAATTTTATTTTTTTTTATGTCCCATAAATATATTTACTTCACCTTAGAAATCTCTGTTCATTTCAGAATTTGGAAAACAACAACAAAAGAAGTATTCTAAATTCTCTACACTATTCCCAACTGCTCTTCAATGCATTGGGTAAAAAGCAAAAAGTTAATAGTCAAAAGACAGTCTTCTATGAAATTGATAATATTTAACAAACGAAAATAAAGATTTCTACTTTTCATTTTACAAGGCTTTTTAGGCAGTTAAGTCTCTTTTGTACTGCATTTGTCAGAGCTGTTCAGGTTTAATATCTCTAACAATATCTTAATTGACTTGGTATTTTCACTTAAAAAGCATTATTTATATTTGAGCTTAAATTCACTTAGTCTTAGCCTAAAACTTCATTAAATTACAGTTAAGGTTGATCAGCTGAATTTTCTATCAGGTATATAGAATAAAAATCCAAAATCATGAGGCACAACTAAAATCTTACTGTTAGCATACTGTCACTTTACAGCATATTGCCCTCCACAATATGAACAGGTATTTGTATCTCCTTCCTGAAATCTCAATCAAATGCGTACTTTAATATCAATCTTATGGTGATAAATATACTGTGAAACATTAACTCTATAAAATTCTGTAATATTATTGTTATCTTTTTTTAGGGTGCACTGTAGTTATCAAATGGAATGACTGATATTAAAAAGTGAAATTTGCTGTCTGCCTGATGTACTTCTTAAAGCATAAGGGCAAATTCATCAAATGAGGAACTTCACTACCTTCATCGAACCAAAGTTCCTACTGACAAACCTTATGACATTGCTGGGGATGACAGGCAAGCACTGAGGGGTAGAGACAAAGAGAAGCAGTAAGGGTGAGGCAGGATGACTTACCTGTCAAGAATTAATACATTTCATATCTCTCACAAAGCATTAAAAGCTCTTACTAAAAAAATAGTGGTCATGCTGATTACTGTGATGTTATTCATGTGCGACAAATTGCCATTAAGCTCTTTTGTTATCAAGCTTTAAAAATCACATTTCTACAAATTACAATTCTGACATATTAAAAAAAGGTTTTAATCAGAAATTTTAACCTGATTAGGCAAAAGGTGTCATTTTCCCTGTAACCCTCAACTCTCTTTCATGAAATAAACTCCTGATATGTAGTGGTAGATCAGAATGTATTAAAAGTCAATATGGACCAGAGAGTCATTATTCTGCCTGTAATCACTATCTTGTTAGTGAAAGATTATGAAGTATTATTTTAAAGGTTACTTTTGGGGAGATTGCCTACCTACTTACCTTTTCCAAAGGTAAATTCACCATAATGTCCAGTCGACTCACATATACCAAGTATATCAAAGTATTTCAGCAACAACCAAAAATATGTGAGGAAGGATCAGAGACTCCATATAATACAGATCGTGTATTGCGGAAGACAGAGACTGAATAACTTGCCCACAGCTACACAGGAAGCTCCTGATAACTGAATCCAAACTCGGCTGTAGTGATTTTTTCTATATTGTGAGTCCACTTGCAAATTCTTTGAGAAACAGAATTTCCTTGGAGACTCAACCTACCTTCTGCCTCTCCAGCCTGCCAGAGCTGACCAGCTGCAGGAATCAGTACACCTCCTGGGAGATAAAGTGCTTGAGGGATTTATACTTCCTCCAACTCAGTCAGAATTGGAATTAATGTGATAAATGTGAAATAAGGATTCAATCTGTCGGTCCGTGTGTGCACATAACTCTCACAAACAAGGGTATATATTTTCTAAACTTAAGTAAAGACTTGGTAACTTTCTGATATTACTTCTTGCCAACTTTGCCTGATGATACAAAGAACATGAAAATTATATGTTTATATTAACTGAAATATATATGTGATATACCTTTTTAACAGAGAAAGTTAAATCAAGACTTTTATAAACTGATATATAAAACATTTTAAGAAGTCATAACACTTAGAGTCTTTCTTCCTGATCGTTTAAATTTTGACATATTTCAGATTTAAATGTGCAAAGATAGAAAAAAAAAATCAATCCAATTAATCCCTTATTTTACAATGCATACTCCAGCTAAAAAGCCCATTTGTTACACTAAAAAATTTCCCATCATTCAGTGGAGTGATAGTATCAGAATGATTTGAGTTGGGAGAGACTTGAAAGATCATCTAGTTCCAATCCACCTGCCATGGACAGGGACAAGACCAGGTTCTTCTAGACCAGGTTCCTCAAAGCTCTATCTAACCTGGCTTTGAACACTTCCAGGGAGGGCACATCCACACCTTCTCCGGACAGCCTATTCCACTGTTTCAGCACCCACACAGTAAAGAATGTCTTCCTAATATCTAAATCTCCCTTCTTTCAGTGTGAAACCCTTACCCCTCATCCTACCAGTATACTGCCTGATAAAGAGTCCCTCCATGTCTTTCTTGTAAGACACGCTTTAAGTACTGGAAGGCTGCTATAAGGTCTCCCCAGAGCCTTCTTCAGGCTGGACAGCCTCAACTTTCCCAACCTGTCCTCACAGGCGAAGTGCTTCAGCTCCCTGATCATATTTGTGTCCTTTTTATGTTGGGAGGTCCAGAGCTGGACACAGTGCAGGTGGCCAGAGCACAGGGGAAGAATCAACTCCTTCAGTCTGCTGGCTACACTTCTTTTGGTGTAGTCCAAAGTGCAATTGGCTTTTTGAGTTGTGAGCACACGTTACTGTCTCGTGTTCAGTTTTTCATCCACCAACAACTTCAATTCCTTTTCCGCAGTGCTGCTTTCAATCCTCTCATTGTCCAGCAATGTTAGGTTGTGGTTAGGATTGCCCCGACCAAGGTGCAAGACCTCATACATGAAATGAAGTGTGCAAGACAGGCTTCATGTAGGAAGCCAGTCCAACTATTTGATATCTGTCACCTAACTGTGACATATCATAGTCATTACACTACAGAAAGATTGCTCTGGAAAATCACATTATCTCTTTTAGACATAATGACCGAGACTACTAGAAAAGTGGTGAGCAACTATTAAGTGTGTAAAAAAGCAAAGACTAAATAGAGAAAAAAACGAAAATACAGACCTAACAGACATCAAAGTAAAAACAAAACAAAACAAGAAACAATCCCACATCTCAAATCAAAATGCATTTTCATTAGGCAATAACACTGTGATTATTACGATTTAAGCAGACAGTTGGCTACCACCATAGGATCACCCTGGAGAAAGTCATTCAGGATTTCACCCTCTTTGGAATCCTTGTAGCTTCAATCTGTGACTATATTCGTCTGTGCAATTTCATCAAGACAAGGAAATCAGTCATCCTCATATCAACATTATGGCTGTATGGAAATACACTGTATTAATTTAATCAGTAATGTGTGAGACCCAGTTTCTGAGGCAGACTGTTTAGCTATAAAGGATGAGGAAAGGTTGCATCTGTGTATTTTGAAAAAAGTCCGCCATACTCTCAGTATATAAAAGCAATCTCTAATGATATGTCTGAATAGCTCTGTTCCTACCAAGTGCCTATATACTTCTTATTTAATTTTCCACAAAATATTTTTTCTCAAATTTGAATTGTCAAATGTAATCACTTATAAACAAGTTTAAGGCTGCAGTTCTCATGTACTAAATGGCTCATACAAATGATATTCAGTTCCCTTTAAAAATAATAGCTGAAGTCATAGTTTACACTAAATTCATTTTACACAGTCTGTTCTTCTATCACTCTCATCAAAAATGAACAGATATTTTTTGTTATGTCTCTTCCTAAATCAGAGCAAGCCTTTTCCTTCTCTCGTTTCCTTCCTCCTTCTGTCTTGTAGGCTGTTAAATCTGTTGGCTCTTAACATTGCTCAGTAAAGTCTCCAAGATGCATGATAAAAAAATGTTGGACCTTGGTGATATTTTTCAATTTTTTTTTGGTATGTCCTTTCTTGGGAGTTATTGCCGTATTCTGTACAACAATCTCTACTGAGAAAAAAATAGCTGTACAAACCCCTCTAACTAGTTGTAATTATAAGCTAATAATTATAAATATATGCCTCAAAAATTCATGACATAAACTACTATAATAACACTCAATTAAACAGTGTTTTTCACAGATACATTGCACAGCCCTCTAGTAGCAATATCCATATGTCAATGCCAATCAAAAGGCAAAGCTGATTTGGAAACTGGTATAAGATTCTAGCAAAGAAAGTAATAAAAACCACGGGGAAACACAAGATAAGTGACCCTTTAGACAAGTGTTTTGTTATGTATATACTTCATACTATATTTGATGTCAATCAAATATTTGGTCACACATCCATACACCTACTCTGATCAGTAGTGATGGAAAGAATGCCACAGAAGATGGTCAGAAAGGAAGGAATCACGAGATAGTACCATGCGAGAAACCCTAGAGAACTCACTGACATTTAGTCTTTCAAGGGTTTAAATGTACCATGTTGCTGAAAGTAGCCCATGTGTATCACCAAAAGGGGCTGTTTCATCAAATTCACAAATGTTTCCTCACTACAAATGAAAGAAAAAACCACAGACTTAGTGAAAAGTATACAGCCCTGAGACTTAATTATTAAAATCCAAATGAAATATAAGCAAATGACTGATAGATGTTGGAAGAAAAGATATTCCCCAAAATACACAACACCAAAGAAACTCAGTACAAATAGCAAAAAGAGCAAATCACCCACATGATATAGTAAAGAAAGAACATTACTGATTAGCAAGTAACACTCTGCTAAAAAGTTTACATAAATACAAATGCATATCTTGATACAGATTTCAGGGAGGAAGATGTATGTTAATGATAAAATATAACATTAACACTAGCTGTACATGCAATTTATGTATTCTGATTTATGTGTGCTCTCATAAAATACATGAAAAGAGTATTAGTGTAGTTGTTTTTTCTACAGCTTCCCAAATGTGGTTAGAAAAGAATAGCATGTAGGAATGAAAAAGTAAAGATATTCTGAATTGGCTCAGTATTCTCTCTCCTATCATTGTTAAAGTGAACAGTTCCTATATGTTCAATGCATCTGTATCTGTGTATGTGAAATCCACATACCTAGCATGACACTTCTATCTGCTGATATTTGTTCATCAGTAGCCCCTGATATTTTAACCACTCTTCTCTATACCAATTTGTCCTTACAGTTTTATCACAGAATCACAGAATTATTGAGGCTGG
>NW_009713134.1:0-40675 GCF_000703405.1 Apaloderma vittatum | reverse complement strand
GTTTACCAATCCCTGCTTCCACGCTTTGTGTACTCCCCTTTTGAACTTGATTTTTTCCAGGAGATCTTTATTTATCCATATAGGTCTCCTGGTCTTTTTGTGTGACTTCTTCCTTCTAGGGATGCAGTGCCTTTGAGCTTGGAGGAGATGATCCTTGAAAGTTTTTCTTGGTTCCCAGTCCCTCCAGGGCTTTATCCTACGGCACTCTACCGAGGAGGTTCCAGAAGCGGTGAAAGTCAGCTCTTCTGAAATCAAGCGTTTCAAGCTTGCTGAGCTTCCCCCTCTTAATTTCCCTTAGGATCTCAAACTCCAGCATCTCATGGTCACTGCAGCCAAGGCCACCCACAAGTGTAGCATTTCCCACCAGCCCTTCCCTATTGACGAGAATGAGGTCCAACATGGCACCTCTCCTCGTTGGTTCCTCTGACACTTGGAGAAGGAAGTTGTCATCGACGTATTCCAGGAATCTCCTGGATTGCTTATTCCCCACCGTGTTGTTCTTCCAATTGATGTCTGGGTGATTAAAATCCCCCATGAGGACCATGGCTTGTGATTGAGCAGCAACTCCTATCTGCTTATGAAGGGTCTCATCCAATTGATCCTCCTGGTTGAGTGGTCTGTAGCACACTCCCACTGTAAAGTCTCCTACCCTTCCTTTCACCCTGGTCCACAGGCACTCATTTCTTTCGTCATTACTTGCCAGGTGTAGCTCCATGCATTCTAGCCTTTTATGGACATAGAGGGCAATACCCCCTCCTCGTTTCCTGTACCTGTCCTTCCTGAACAGTTTATACCCCTGTAGTCCAACACACCAATCCCTGGAGTCGTTCCACCATGTCTCTGTGATGCCGATCAGGTCGTAGTGCTGCAGACTCACAAGCACCTCTAGCTCTTCATGTTTATTACCCAAGCTGCAGGCATTCATGTGAGCCGGGCCTCTCATAAGGTACCAGGCCCCCCCAATAAAGTAATATTGCACCGCATCTTTGCCAATGACTCTGCTTCTGATGTTGCTACGTGTATCCCAGGGTTGTTTTCATTTGATGTGATTGTTACCCCTTCCCCCTTCATATTTAGTTTAAAGCACATTCTATGAGCACTGCCAATCCATGACTGAAGATCGTTTTTCCCCGTGGCGTCATTTGAACCCCATCTGGTTTTAGTAGACCAGGTGCTGTGTAAATCTCCCCATGGTTAAAAAATCCAAAGCTAGACCATTGGCACCAGCCTTTTAGCCAAGCATAAATCAGTTGCACTTTGTTGCACCTTCTACTGTTTCTCCTTGTAACTGTAGGAGTGGAGGCAAACACAACCTGTGCACCTGATCCTTCGAGCAACTGTCCCAGTGCCCTAAAGTCCCTTTTGATTGCCTCTGGCCGTCTCTCTGCTATCTCGTCGTTACCAATCTGCATAATCAGAAGCAGAAGCCTAGCTTGGTCAGCAGGTGTAAATCAACAAAATTTCACTGAAGATGTTGGATATGTATTTATCAGTCCAAATGAAGTCCTATTTTAATTACTAGTTTCCAGATTAATACATAGTTTAGACATTCATTGCATAATTCTGTTCTTAATCTTGAGGTGGGGAGAAAAGGGAAGGTTAGCAAGGCATGAAAAAAGTACATATGAAGGCAAGCATGGCATAGTCCTAATGGAGATACTTGAATATTAACAGATAACACTGCTGATTTAACTCTTCTCTAGGAAAACTGCTTCATTACAAATACTTAAAAATCTAGGAAAATCCACTATTATATATCAGCTCAACATCTGGCAGTAGAAATCTAAATACTTCTGAGGACCTGAATTCAGTTGACAGAAGTACTCAGAGAACCTCCACCAGAGTAGGCTTCATTCAGGATCACACCACCCAGGTTTCACCCTCTAGGAGAAATGTGAGTTTTAAACATAGTCAGCATGAGTGAAAAGAGAATCATGCTGAGGTTCTCAGTTACGCAAGCCAATTCAAGCGGCAGCATCGCCAGAATAGGCACAATTTACCTGGCAGAACATGAAGAGCACTCCAAAGAGTCACCATCTCCTCTACAAAAGTAGGGCTGGCAACTGCTGTTGCACAGTGTTTGTTAACACCCCAAATGTCTAGAAGAGACTGCTGCCTGTGAATGTGTACTTGTTTGGGGTGGGATACAGTTATTTTCTTCATAATAGCTTGTGTGGTGCTATGTTTTGGATTTGTGAGTAAAACAGCATTGATAACACAAGGATGTTTTACTTGTTGCTGAGCAGTGCTCACACAAAGTGAAAGTACTTTAAGTTTCTCACCCCACCCTACGAGCGAGGAGGCTGGGGGTGTCCAAGAAATTGTGAGTGGACACAACTGGGACAGCTGATCCCAACTGACCAAAGGGATATCCCATATCATATGAAGTCACGTTCGTAATAAAAACATTAGGGAAGATGAAAGAAGAGGGAAGGGATGTTAAGAGTTAGGGTGTTTGTCTTCCCAAGTCACTGCCAGGTGGGATGGAGCCCTGCCTCCTTGGGGCTGGCTGAACACCTACCTGCCCACGGCAAGTGGTGAATGAATTCCTTGGTTTGCTCTGCTTGCACAAGCCACTTTTGCTCCATCTCTTTCAATGCCTTTACCTCAACCCATGAGTTTTCTCACTGTCACTCTTCCTTTTTTTTTCCGATTCTCTCCCCCATTGCACTGGGGGGGAGTGAGTGAGTGCTGCGTGGCCCTGAGCTGCCTGCTGGGGTGCCACCGCCACAGAATCACATGTGGGTCACACAGCCAGTCCCTGCCTATAATGGTACAGGACACACCACATCTGTGCTCTCCTGGATGCTTTTATTGTTTCCAGAAGTCAGTTGCCTTATGTAGGAGCCTACTTTATTAACACCTGAAGTTCTGCCTACATGGAGGCTTAATTTTTAGGAAAATGGCATCAAAATTTTACAGATCAGGCAAAATGATTACATTATGCTTTGAGACAAAGTGTTAGTAGGTATTAAGGCTGTAATTTATCCTTCCTTGACCATTATTACATCAGTCAGTTTTTACCAGGTAAAAACTTTTCTCAATTTCTGGTTTAAAATGCATGTCTAATCATTTAAGTCCTACAACACTTCTTCATAATTAAGAAAAGTACGTTAAACCCCAGCATTTTTAGAACACATTTCCTATAAAATGCATACTATTTCTTTCCAAGGACTGGTCTCATGCAGAAATAATCAGCTTTAAAGTCTTAGCTAGTCTTTAAAGTCATAGCTAGGACAAAATTTAGTATCATTAGGTCAATAATGTTAAAATTAGCTTTGATTTCCATCTTTTTAGTGTCCTTTCATTCACAGTGCACGTATGCAAATTTTCACAGAGGTCTTTATGGTTAAACGAATAGTATGCACTTGCACATGACAGTTTTTTTAATTACAGTTCAGCTTACTCACTGTATTCTGCATCAGCTTTCTAAAATGAATAGCCTCAAGTTTAGCTATTCTCTTTTAAAACTGCCAAACATTATTAGTAAAGCACAGAAGCAGTTCAAAAAGCAATTAATTCCAGGGCTTAGAGTAAACTACTATTTTAATTAAAAGAACACTAAATACTAATGTCCTGCTTCTTTGTGCTTAGAACATGAAATAAAAAAAGGCTAAATCAGTTACATTTTTAACACATTTTAAATACAAGTTGAAATATATTAAAGGTGTATGCTCTGTTCCTTCTGTTTACAGAATGACTCAAAAGAAGAAATCAAAAGTTAGAGAGATCATATACCACATTTTTTGGTTATGCTGTACTATTTTTCATATTGATTCTCTTCCAACTTGTGCCGAATAGGAAATTCACATTGTGTAAAAGGTCAGACCTCAGTTGTGCAGTTATGGCAGTTGCCAACCATAGGTCTCCAGAAGATCAAAGGTACAAAACACCTCTCAAGCTGAAACACCTTTGAAGATGTGGAGTAGTGCTTTCTTTGCTTTGTAAATTTAAAACATCTTCAGGTTGTCTAAAATTTAGCTTATACACAAGAAAGACACTGTATGTGTGAAGGAATATGAGTTTCAGGCAGTTTGGTTTCCACTGCCATTTAACAGTCTCCCATTTGGCAATCCTGTCTCCTCATGGAGCAGTGAAAGTCTCTCAGCAGGTGTGTCTGCAGGGTGTCCTGGAGCACTGCAAGGCTGCTCCCAAGCTAGCACTGATCCTACCAGTACTCCCACAGGCGTCTTTTACAGAATCACAGTTTGAGGCTGGAAAAGACCTCTGAGATCATCAAGTCCAGCCTATGACTCTATATCATCACAACAGCTAGACCATGGCACTAAGTGCCACATCCAGTCTCTCCTTAAAGACCTCCAGGGACGATGAATCCAGCAGGATAATCACCATGGCCTGAAGAAGCTTGAGCTACAAGGCACCCATGAGAAACGTAGTTTATTTGCTAGAATAGGAGTCTGTGTACCACATGATTGTGTCAGCATTGCTTGGGGCTACCTCAGGTATCTATGTATGAAGCTCCTCTGTGCAACACAGATCTGCCTTATTAATTAAATCTGTCAGGCTCACCTGAAGCTTATCTTTCAAAGGTACATATTTTTTTCAAGAACAACAAACTAAGCTTATCCTGCCTTCTCCATGATACTTGACTTTCCCTATAATTCCTAATTCAATTGCTATTACGGCCAGGGCCCAGGGACATTAAAAGATCAATTCAAATTTTAGGGAGGAAGACACAGATAACAGGCCTACTCTTATAGCAGAAAAAAAAACCCAAACCAATATACAAACAAACAACCCAAACCAAACACAAATTTGTTGTACATTATAAGTCTAGCCTGCAAGAGCATCAGATAAAGTTTAAGAAACTGCTGCAAAGTTTTATCATCACTAAGTCAGAAAGGACAGTAAAGTATTCCCCTTTCTTCCCAGCTACAAGGTTCATTTCTTTGGCCTTTTCCACTCTAACACACTTCTAAAGAGTTAGACAGGAAACCTGCATCTGAAAAATCTTGGCTCAAGTATTTTTTTTTTCTTATTCACAGTACACATTTAATCAAAGGGTGCTGTATCCTACGTAGTTATCAAGATATTGATCGTGGCCTTTTGTTTTACTTATTTATTTTTTCTGGAAAATCCAGTGTTTGACATGACAAATTTTTCTCAGAAGATGTTTTCTTGAAATTTGCTCATTGCCATGTTGTTGAAGTTTCACTTCAAGAAGTCGTTATGTTTTAATTAAAAGAAATCAACCAAATCACCCTCTTCTGTCAAACTGCTGCACTGGAAAAATCCTATCCCTTCCAAAATATATGATAATGTGTTTGCAAGCTAGAAAAAACAAAGCAAAGCATTCCGCTACATACTCAACACAACAAGATATCAAATACTCAAATGTTGTTAGTCACATTAACTGGTGCAACACAAAGACTGTGTTGGACAGTCCATGAGGCTCCTTCATCTCAGGTGTTAGGAAGGATCAATGGCAGAATTAGAGACTGAAACTCCCAATGTAAAGGATAAATATCCACTATTGAATCTGGCTCCTGAATTTACATTAGCAACAGAGATACCCAGACAAGGATGTTCAATCATTCATTCTCCGCTCAGACGGAGTTTAATCACTCAGCAAGTTGTCCATTCACTAATCCAGGATCAGGGAAACTTGCTTCTCCTGTGCTGCACACTTGAGTAACTGTTCTTTGCTTACAGATAAAATTTTATATCATCATCTTTTCTTGTGGGAGAAAATTTTATTAGGATTATCATGGCATTGTCTGAGACGGAATGTTTTCAAGCTATGCTATTGACATGGGACATGATAAAATTGGCACAGCATTATGATACGAGCACAAATCCTGGATGGTGTATCAAGGTTTATCTTAAGTTTTTCGGCATTTTTAATTTTAAAATCCATTCTTGGTTACTTATAAGTTTCTAAGCCTGATTATATCTTCACATTTTGGAAAAACATCAAGAGTAGTTCAGCCATTTCTGTCTGATGCAAAGGAAATAACCTCTGCTAATTTGTTCTTTATGAAAATTATTTCACTGAAAATTTTTATAAAGACCTTATTTTTAACAGAAGTATATGAATTTAAGTTAATTTTCTAATACCTTATACAAATAATAGAAGTTATAAAAGTTTATCAAAATTTTACCAAATTAGGAGACTGAGAAGGACATTAGGGCTACCTTCCACCCAACAGGAAGGAAAGAGGAAAAAGACTAACACATAACTGAAAATTTACTTCTTCTAGATGGTGCTATTGCTTCGTTCTTGTGGAAAAATAATCCTTTCAGAAAAAAAAATAGACTGTGATAAATTAACTATGGTCTATACTATTGTTATACAACCAAAGGATATTGCCAAGATATCAAATAATCTCACATATAGCACACCTCACTTCTAAATGCCTACTATATTTATGTTTTCAGGTACTTTTAAAGGAAATTTTTAACTTTATACATATTGCCATAATTAAATAACATTGTAGTAATTAACACTGTTGATTGGATTTCATCTAAAATTTAGACTAAAACAAGCCTTTGACGACAGCAACGTTGCCTTTTTCCATTGACAGTACTAAAAGACTTGAAAGCCAGAAAAGACCCAGACAGCCCTCTGAGATCTGTATGTAAGTGTTACTAATCACATGACCTGCACAGAGATCAGAATTGAAAGAGCTCTCCAAGGGTCAAAAAGGAAGTAAAGCAAATCAGATAAACGTTCTTTATAGAGATATCTGTATTTATTAACATTTATAACATACTAATTAAGTCCTGACAATCAGAATATGTTCCCTTCTATTCCGATACCTGATTTATTTATATGGATTTAGGAATAAAGGCTTCATTGGAAATAAATTGAGGGATTCAGTAGTATAAGTGTTCAGAAAAGCTGCAGGTCAAAATCACTTACCTGGCAAAAGTCCCAGGAAGACAGCATTGGTGTCATCTATTCAAAACATTATATGTCTCCTTTACTGCAGTCTATGAACATCTCAAGGCTTTTATTATATTTATTTTCAAATCTTCATATAATCATAGGGAAGAAAAAAGCTGTGAGGGACTTTAAGAGGTCACTGAGTTCTCTGGCACAAGCAAGATGAATATCTTTGTCATTCCAGATATATGTTTGTGTAGCCAGTCCTTAAATTCTCTAGCGAGGGAGATAACAATGTCTCCATGGGCAATTTCTTTCCATGCTTCAGTAACCCTGTTACTACAAACAGTTACGCTACCCTATAAAAAAATAAAATCTACCCTTTACTGACAAAACGCCACGGGGCAGCTGAGGGTGTTTAAGCATCACACAACTCTGGGCTTATGCTGCTCTGGGTGCAGCGACGCGGCTCAGTTGACACTTACTCCCCTGTTAAGGCAACTAGATTTTGCATGTTAGCATTATGGTTGGTCTAGTCTTTAGCTCAACAAGCTTGTTCTTTAAGTGATTTCTCAGTGGTTTGTGGAAAGCACTGCAGTTCTAGTTCAGTTACACCAGTAACACGACTTGTGGTGCAGCATGTAACATGACACCACAGACCTGAGGCATCGCCCCTCGCTACTGCTCACCTTGCCCACGGGGGTTGCTGGTTTTAATCAGAGTTTGGTTCTCACAGCCCACTTCTGCATAAAGCCTCAACAAGTAAGAATAAAGATAAATTACAAAGTAAGGACAAAGGTCTTTATGTTTTTTCGCAGCATTGTGATATTAAGGCAGAGTCTAGCACAAGAGCCTGTGATCAGAACATGCTTGCTGGAATCTAAATAATTCCCAGATAATCCTTAAACTTTTTATTAAATCTCAGGAACAGTCATGTGATGGCTTTTGTGAAAATAATAAAGCTATAATCCTCGTAAATCATACCAGTTCACTTTCAAAATATTCAGAAACTCATCTGCCACACAGGATGGAAGAAATTACAGGTGATAACATTTGAGAGATCGTCCAGAAGTTAATTCAAGAATTCTCTGAGAGTTAGTCTGATCATCCTTTTGTATGATGGCCACTGTATTACAAAATTTATATTAATCTTTGAAATACACTTAAAAATTGTCCCAAATTCATCACTAAATAGTCTTTACCCTTGCAAAACAAATAATTTCAATTAAAAAAATCCTATTGATCAGGTTAAATGTCCACAATAGATCTGAATCCAATAAACACATCACCAGTTTCATTACATGAAATACTGTATTCACCAAAAAAAATCCACCACAAGCCACATTCACATTCTGAGTTATAAGATCACAATTTTCCTAGGATTAGCATTGGACTTCTTAGTACTTTCACAAGCAGAAATACACTATGTGGTGGAAAAGGAAATGTGTTCATTTAGTTTCTGTCACCTCACAGTTTAATGAAAACCTGACAGGACAGATAGATGAGGCATAGGTATAAGGCAGATACTGGTAAAATATAGAGACTACGCAAGAAAAATGAAGTTTTATCAGACAAAGAAGTAGACAAATTCTACCTATTGATTTTCATCACATGGGAGGTGAGGATCTTCCCTCTCTGAATCTATTCTTTATGGCTGAGTTTAAAGTATTGCTTATACTGGAAGAGATTCTAGAGGAGTAAAAGGTGGCACTAGCAATGTCAGCTTAGGAAAGAAAGCTGGGTAATGATCTGGATATGCATTGATCAGCCTGAGCTCCACAGTGGGCAAAACGATTGTTAACATGTTGTTAATTTCAAGAAGTGCAACCTCTAAGAAGAGACTTGGCTGAGAAGTAATTCCACTGAATGGAGTACTTGTTCTGTTTTAGCTCAAACCAAGACAAGTGTATTCAGAAATAAACCTGAAAATTGTATGAGAAAAGACATGATATAGTTTGCTGAGAATACAAAATCACGCGGAAGAGTCAAAGATGAATGTGAAATATTACACAAAGACTTCATAATGCTTGGATAAAGCCTCAAGAAACTGGAAGATAAAGTGGCAGATTAACTCAAACAAGATAATACAAGGTAATTACTTTTTTTAAAAAATCACCCAGTGACACACAATAACAACAGACCCTCTATTATGATGAATGAGAGAGCTCCTGAACTTTTGTAGGTAGATCTTTGAAAATATCAGATAGCATTTTCAGCATACTGAAAGGCAAAAAAAGTACCAGCCATGATCAAAAATAGAAAAAATTACAAAACAGGCAATTTGGTTAGAATGCACATTCTTACACGCTGCCTACAGTCCTGTCCATCCCATTTCAAAACACTTACATTCAAATGAAAAAATATGGATCAAAAGATAGTAAGTGTGATGAGAGAAACGGAGCAGCTTTTATAGGCTTGGAGTGAGACTACTGATGACAGATATGATGGGGAGCCCACAGAAATTTTAGTGACATGAGTGAGAGAATTGAGAAAGTTTCAGGATAAATACCTTATTTCTTTTTTTCTCTTTAAGAATCTACTCTTGTTGATTGCGGGGGACGGGACATTAAATAAGATTTCAGTTTGAGGCAATGCATACTTTTTTTTTAATGCTAACATGCTTTTCAGGCTCTATTTCAAAAAAAAAAAAGCGTGTCAAAGTATTATTTGCATATAATCTGCAGGATAAGCCTAAAAAGAAGGAAATTTTTAACTGGACTTGGTCACACCACATGAATTGCTGGCCAAGTACTAATATGTGCTGGTAGAGGCTTCCATTGGCTGATGCTGATTCTTTCCAAGCTAGCTGTTTCTCTGTCAGGTACTTAGTTAAACCAACTGCTACAAAAGGTCTGGAAGATTCTTTGTTTTTATCTTGTGTATTCTCAAGCAGATCATAAGCACTTGAAGACATCCAGATTCTCAAGATCCAAGGCAATTCTGCCAAGTAATCTTCCTCTGCTTGTTAACCACAGATCTCTTGCAATATTTGAAGTTCCCTGAGGTCCTTGGAAGTCTCAAGGGCTCTTAGCTCTTGATAAGAGTCTGGAGTTTCCAGGTTCTTCCCACTCAGAGGTCAGCAGGAAGGTCCTCTCATGGCCAAACATCCTTCCTGAGATTTCTGAAGTCCGTGATTTAACATGGAGCAGCTACAGAGTCTGGACACCCTGGCTTCTCGACTCGCTATCAGTACACCACTAATGTCTGACAGCCTGTGCTTATTTTGCAATTTTAGTAATAACCCGAAGCCAGTTACACAGATGTAGTGCTAGAAATAAATACTTGATTATTTGATCTGATTCAGTAAAATCTCAGCTTAAATTTAATCAATA
This sequence comes from Apaloderma vittatum, assembly GCF_000703405.1. Lineage (NCBI taxonomy): Eukaryota > Metazoa > Chordata > Aves > Trogoniformes > Trogonidae > Apaloderma > Apaloderma vittatum. The sequence continues at coordinate 30,496 of NW_009713134.1, read as the reverse complement.
TAGGGATAAAACTGTTAATTTTACAACTCGGGCCTGCTGCAGACTGCCATGAAGAGTGCAGAAAAACTTGACCCAATTGATGAAAACCCTCCAAAACCAACAGATCAATCCTAATTTTACAGAACTTTGTAGAAAATTTAGAAGTTTGGTTATAAGAAAAGCTGCATTTTGAGTCAAATCCTTTTTTTTTTCTGTTTCACAACAGTAAAAGAGAGGTTGCTTAATTTGTGACTCTTTTCACAGTGTCACATTAAAAGGCCAGATTTAAAAGATATAAAATGAAATTCACTTGCATTGTATGACTTAAGGTGCAACAGGAAAGAAATACAATTCATTCAGAAGTTTTGTTGTTACTTAGTCCACAATCTACTCTTCATTCACATGTGTTTTGAATGCACCAAATGAATAATATTCTCCAAATCTTGGTATAATCACAATGTCTGATGCAGTGCTCTTAGCAGTGTATTAGAAAAAAAGCTATTTAAATTCTTGTTTTTGAAGCTAGTCTCTCATTCTTAATCACAGTCTGGTTTTTCCTTTTTTTTCTTGATTTAACATGGTTTCATAACTAATATTCATATTTTCTCCTGTGCCCAATTACAGACTTACTGAATTCTTCTTTTAAACTACTTCGGACTTGGACACTGCTGTTTGGATGGGAGCAAATGTTCTATTTGTATGACTGACTAAATGAAGAGAGAACAGAATAGAAACAAGAAGAAAAGCATGATGAATATGCTAGCTAGTAGGTTTATTTTGTTATGTGCCTTACAGATGTCATAGATGAAAGCGAGTGTTTGCTCCATGGTGAATCTGCCACTTTTGAGAACTGCATTATAAGGTTTGGCCATACTCCAGAATAAGCAGAACTCTTTCTGGTGAGGCTGTCATAGCTTTGCTTTCGTTCTCTGATAGCACAAAAGGAAGCCTGTTCTCTCTTGAAACTCTAACATACCCATCTACTCTTCTTAAAGTGTAATATGGTTGTGAACCACCTGATTTGGAACGCATGGCCAACCTTGAAGAGCTGTCGTACTTTTACAAGTAAAACAAACCCGTATAAAAAAAAGAATATGTGTCTTTGTATGTTGTTAATTACAGGACGGTGAGGTGGGGTTTTTTTTTTAAATTATTAAAGTGTGAAATTTTTGCTTGAGCAATAGTTGTGGCTTGATAAAGGACTGAATGGTGCAAAATGTGACATAGGATGCTTTAAAGAAAATAATTGTGGCTGGGAAAAAGCTTACACTGGGTGAAATTTTCAACAGACGTGAATGAACCGACATCACTCAGTGCATTAGAAATGATGAAGAACTTGTTTTCAGCATTAATGTAGCATTGCTATTTCAAAGACATCATAAAGCTTAAATGAGGATGGACAATCATTTACCACACATGCACATTAAACACACAGAAGTACAAGGTGGCTTTAGCCTTCAAAGTTGGAGAAACCTGACATGCAGCAAAAAGACACAAATCACGTAAAAATGCATGTCAAGATCAACAGACTTCAACAGCAGACTACCTGCTTACCAGAATACAGCCAGGATAACTGTGTGATCAGTTGACTCCACAAAGAAAATAAATTATTTTACAAAGACTTGATGACCAAAGCACTTCGCAAAAGTAAGACTTGGAAGTCGCAGTCTTTTCCTCACAGCTGCCGAGACTAATGTTACAAGGGGGAAAAAATGGAGAGGGACAATCTGACCTTAAGAGAGCATAGATGATCACTTTATGCAAGCTACAAAAATCCTGTTACTCTGACCTTGAGGTAGTGAAAGGTAACTAATTAGTTTTCTCTGCTTTGAGACCTACAGTTCACTGTCCTTGGGGTAAGCAGTGTGTGGCAATTTGTCTTTGCATTCTTGAAAAATTAGATGATAAGAGTGTCTTACGTTGTTAGATATATTAACATAATGTTTGAGTTTCAAAATCATCAGGGTATTCCATAATGTGAAAACACTCTGTGCAGAAAATGCCTTTCTGTCTGTAAAATACCCTTGAGCAGTATATTCTACTATTTCTACAGAATAGCCATTGCAAAAAGAGAACGTAGCTCTTCCAGGAGGTAATGAAAAGTCAGACAAGATTTCATTCACCTGCAGACACTCATTTTGAAATCTTTCACATGGTGTCAAATGCTGGTGGTGTCAAGAATAATAAGACAGTTCTGAAGATACTGAAAAAGGTCACGCAGGAAAACAGACATTGCTAATGGTACAGTCACATGTCTGGGGATATGAAAGTTTTGATAATGATTTATTTTTGTGGGAGGTACGTATTACACAAGCTGTTCAAGTACCAGTTCATGGGTAAATACCACTTAGAATGTTGTTAAAAGCAGACTAGTAATGGTGACATGAATGATGAAATGATATTAATAGCAAGTCCTTGGGCCTTTTTTGTTACAAGCTGAAAATAAGAGACCACTTGAATTTCTGGTGTCTTATGAACTACCAAGTGACTGCTGTAATCCTCTGTAAAGCTGATATAGATCATTGCCTTAAGCTGCAAGATCTGTGAATAGAAAACAGCAGAAGATAATAATTTCATTCTTCTTATACTTTATTTTCAATTTTTGATTCAAAATAAAATAGAAGCCTTCAAATGCTTTAAGTGTGTTTCTTTTATGTGTAAAGGGTAAGGTATTCACTTGGACAATAAGATTCAAAACAGGTTTTGGTCTACACTGAAAAGCCTCACTCAAAACATCTTACATCTGCAGGTCAGGACCTTGAGCAATCAGTCTGAGATAACATTTTCACCAACATAGGGAAACAATGCAAGACAACAAAAAATGTTCTGATATATGATGAAGTCACAATTACTTTTTTCTGAGCACATGTTTGTCTCAGAGTCTCCACTCTGATCTATTTTTATCAAAACACTTTCAGAAGACCTCTAAAAGTTACAGCCAGTTTATATTTCCTGGCAAGAACTTTTTTCCTTTCAAATGCAGTAAAGCAAGAATTCTCTATCATATGGTTTATTAGTCCAGAGAGAAACAAGTCTGATTACATTTACTGTCAGTAGGGAGATATACTTACATTCATCTTAATTTTAGTTAATCCTGACATTGAATTGTAAAAGTACATTAATGAGATGTTAAAGATCAAGAAACAGCTACAAAATCTGCTTCTATTCATGTTCTCAAACTTTCTGAAACCTTTATGATCATATATGATTATGAGTAGGAAAGTATCCTCCATGTGCAGGTGATTGCACAGCAAATTTGAACTCAGAAGTTCCCCTCAAGAGCTCAAGCTACCAGGCAATACCAACATATCCAGCTGGCATTACTCCATGCACCATAACTTGCATTTTACTTATATGTGAATTATTACCCATGCACTCCATTGTATTTTGAAACACCTTGTAAAATGACAGGATAAAGTATACAGAGCTATCTTCTCCCTGATCTTCCAAAGCAGTTTCACATTACAGTTGCTAGACCCAGTCTGAGTGAATCTCTATGAAATTAAGCTGAGGAATAACAAAGGAGCCCGTTCTGTGTTTGACAGCTGGACAACTGCAGTCCTGAGGGAAAATTAACATTTTATCCTATTAGAGAGACACATCCACAGAAATTTCTTAAAACTTCATGGCAGTTTTGTTAGTTTCAGAAGGGTACAAGGTTGTGCAGGTACTTGTCTTAAGGCATTAATATAAATTAATGAGCCATCTTACTTTCTTTGTCCAATGACACTCAGGAAGGATGAATGGGGATTACGGCTAGGACAATGCCCAGTAATTTTTCAGTGAGAATTAAAGCAGGTTTCTGAACTTACCAACAGGTCTTAACAGCACAAGTAAAAATATGTGAATGAATGAAGTGCCTATACAAACAAACAATATACAAAAAGGTACTAACAAAAACTTTTCTTCACCTCATTATCCTAGTTATGACAGATTGTGTATTGTAAACATTCAACCCTTTTCTTCAAAATTACAAATGTTTTGTGATCTGATTGTCTCCCCGTTAGGGAAGGTCAACTTAACTCTGAATGGTTTTAGAAAAGCAGAAGTAGTATCTTCCCACTAACAAATCCCTGCAGATTGGCCACCTGAAAAATGAGTCACAAATCATCAAACAATATAGAAAGAATAAACCATGTTAAGGTTCTCCAGAGAGCAGGCTTAAATAAACAAATCAGACAAGTCAATTGCTTTAAATTGTAGACAGACAGAAACTTCTTGACTGGAAAGAGGAATGAGAAATCTTGGTACGTGACACACGTTTCAGAAATCATCTGCCATGCACATTCTCAAAGTTCAATTATCCAAATGTACATTGAATTTACTGCTTAGTTTCACTGCATTTTCAATGCCTCTAGTTTCAGCAGGTTTTCAGCCAGTAAAAACTCTGTAACCTATTTCCAGCTGCATTGCAGTAATGGCAAAAATCATTTTGTTATACTGTACAAGGTGAGGTGAAGTACGACAGAATTCCTTTAACTTCTGCTGTTCATGAACTACTGTATAGTAGCTTTGCCATCTAATGTCCTCCTCTTTCCATGAGTAACGTAGCGGCTCAGCTCATACTGACATTAAGTGAGGAGTCTGTTTCAGGTTTTAGATTATTAGTCTTATTTCAGTGCAAAGTGGTAGCCTTTTGCTGCAAAGATCTCATCACATCTTGCCACAATCTGATTTCAAGGAAGGCATTTATCAAACAAATTAAATATAAATCTAACAAAGAGACATACTGGCAGGGAATGTTTCAGCTGTTGTTGATCTCATTTCTCTTCAGGCCTTTGGCAAGCTTACAGTGGCATTTCTATGCCTTGATTATTACAGGCAAATGAAACTAAAATTTAAATATTTCTGGTTTACATTTACAAAAGATATTTGCTTATATTTATTTCTTTTCTGATAATATTTTGATAATCATCTCATCAGATTGTTGCACATGCCAAAGAAAGTTTTTCCAGTAATCACGATACACAGTATAAATTCTCCACAATATCAGGCAGTAAAGTGCTCTTTTGTTAATACATACTTTTTCCTCCTCGTATTTTTTTGCTCTTAGATGAGCTTCAATAACACTTCGCTAGAGCTACAGCAGATATATGGGATATGAGAGACCTTTTTCATCAGATACAAAACAAAAGAGGAAGCTTTAGCAAAAGGAAAAATACATATAAAAAGTGAATGGAAAAGTGTACTTCAAAAAAATAACCTTTTTCTTTTTTAAGACTGCTAAGATACTAACAATTAATAGGTCCTTCTTGGTTTATTCCCTCAAGTTGCTACTAGTACTTACTACTTTTCTAGCGTCCTAAAATTCTTCAGCCTTTGCAATCTTTCTTATCATATTTATCATTTGATCAGGAGATTTCTTAACCTCAGACAATTATTATTATGTTACACAGCAGATTCCTGGAAATTATTCTGTCTACAGTGAAGTTATAATTCAGGAAATGCGAGTAACAAGATAGCTATCTGCAGTAAACATCCTTGCTTTACTGTTCAAGAATAACAGTGAAAACACATTTTTTTTCAATATGTAAAAAGTTAGTTAAATATGAGCAATCATCCCATTCCTTAAAATAATTAATGGCTCTTCAGACTCCATGAAAATAGGAAGAGGATTTTTAAAAATTTTTTACTTTGTCATTCATCCTGCAAGAATTAATATCCTAAATGCTACTTCTCATTACTTGTATACTAGATTTCATCAAAGCTACAAGCTTTTCACCTCTCTTTATGATCATCACTTTGAACTTTCAAAGCCCTTAATGTAATATAACAGATCTGGTTTCACAGTAGTGAAGTAGGGTGTGAGTCTGAAATAGGACTTCAGTTTGTGCTAACACTGTACAGAGAGGTAGTTCAATGTTTAAAGGAATTACCTACTGCCTTAAATCACACTCCAGTCTGGCTGTACTTGGCAATAATAAATGTAATTTTTACTATATTCTATGACAAGCTGATTCTACGGTAGTTGCATAAAACAAGCGTAGCTGTTCTTAACAGGACCAAGGGCTTGCTTTCTTCCAGAATCATAGAATCATAGAATCACAGAATGATCTAGGCTGGAAGGGACCTTAGAGATCATTTAATCCAACCTCCCTGTCATGGGCAGGGACGCCTCTCAACTAGATCAGGCAACACATGGGGACCGAATAATAGAGTGCAGCCCTTAAAAGTCTATCGTCATAAGAAAAACGCAGTTTTATGATTTCAGTCATAAATGGCCAGCAATCAATTTTAAAATCAGAACGTAGAGAACAGAAGGACATGGAAGATGGTGACAGGGAGGACATCTAGGGAAGAGAAGGAAAGTGCAGGAGAGGGCAAGTCTTGGGTCTCATATGTTCCAGGCGAGCTTTTCAGGCAGACTGCAGGCGGATTGTAGTCTGTAAGAGAAGTGTACACCCTCTCAAATTGTTGCTGTAGAGGTAGAAAGGGAGTGCTGGTCATGTCCTTTGAACCAGGAAACCCATCTAAATAACCAAGATGTGTCACTGGACCTTCAGTGTAAACTAAGCATAAAAGAGTAGTCAAATTTAGTCAAATAGAATTATGTCCCTCTTCAGAAGTGTTGGCTTGGCTTATAAGGGGTCTTTTGGCATTAACTTTGACACTTTGGAAATTCTGGAATCTTTGCAGCTATGAAGATATTTTAAGGGTATAAACCTTGAATTTAGACATCTAAAATGACAATTATCAGGGAAAAAAACCCCTTTGTCTCAGTAGTCTTATTTCTGCCTTATTTTAAGACATGAAAAACTGTTCAAGATAAATAAATTCTAGCACTCTCCTTTATGGTGAAGTGATCTTTGAATACATGTTTACATCTTTGTTTGAATTGATTTCACCATCTGTTCAGATATGAGTGGATACTAAATGATGATCTTCATAATGATACTTAAAGTTTCCTTCACACATTGGAAGCTTTTGTTATAAAACCATCTTTGGCAGCTGCCCTATAAGCTAGGATAGTCACTTGCTGACAAGGGTAAGAAAACTTTTTAAACTGGTAAAGGTCTTTAAGATCCATCAAAAACCTGAATACGTAGTGCAGTTAGTCTAATTCTTAACATACTGGATGTATTTGCATGCAGTGAAGTAAAGAATCCCACACTTAAATTAAGAACAGATGTTCCTTAATTTGAAATAAAATTCTCTACTATTAGAGAACTCCCAAAAAGGTGTTTATATATAGTTTCTTTAAGTGTAGTAAGGATATCTGGAGATCCTGGAATTGTTTAACTTGAAAAAAAAAGTGATCTAGGTGGTCCTGCATGGCTTTTATCAACCAATGGTCACAGCAATTTAGTGACCTGTCATATTTTAAAAGGGTTGTCAAGCCGCGACATAAAAAAATTGAGGCATGGTGCTTTCACATTTCACTCAAATATTGTATGACTGGTGGGTCAAAATTTGATTTATAATCCTCCACCTTTAAACATGAAAATTTTAATTTCAGATGATTTAACTTAAAGATGAGATGCAAAAGCTAATTCCAGATCTCATGTCAACTTCTGAGGTGTTGAACTATGCTGAAACTCTCTGAGTTTCATTCTTCCCAACATGTATTTTATCTCCTTTTAATTTTCCTATGACTTGCTCTAGATTCACAATTAGCCTAAAATTTCATGAAAACATCAGACAGCATGAATTACCACTGTCTCCATAAAAGGAAGTCTTGCCTTTTCTTCAGCCTAGCAACCCATTTCTGCCTTTTTGTGGCACTGAACCAGATGTAGCAATTTATCTGGCTTTATTTTTTTTTTTCTCCTTGATTTAGTACACCAGAAAACTACCAACTCATGGTGAAAGTCTGATGTGAGCAACGCCTATCCTCTCAGGAAATGTTTGCTGGTTTCATTTAGGGAGTGACTGCCAAGATCTTAAGTGAAACTCAAATCTGGAAAAAAATTCTGAATGGATTTCTGCATTGAAATTGATGAACATCTCACTATTAACAGATTGGGTTTTCCCAGCAGATACCATTTTTGCAAGCTTATGTCTCAAACATGGTTAGGTCTTTGTCATTTGTTTATAAGAAGACATTTATGTGTCACTTTGGAAACATGAGCATGCTAGATGCCAAGAAGGTTTTTTTCTGGATGAAGACTATAAAAAATAGTCAATGGGTCATTGAACTGGTCACTGAGAGAAGCAGAGTAGCCTCAGACATGCAAGGGTGCAGAATAGCAACAGGAAATCTGTTATTTACAGAGTACACTTTTTGACTCTCTAAAGGTCTTTCGCAGGAAAAATCTTGACGAATTTAATGTCTGAGTCTAAGTAAACAAGAAATTTTGGAGCCCATTACTGCATCGGACATAATTGTCGGGGTTTGGGCAGTGAAAGGGGCTGAAGGGAATCTGTGTAGAAAGGGGCCCACTGCTGCCCTGTGCAAGACAGGGCCACAACGGAGAGCACAAACATGTTGTGTGCCAAAAAAAAATGAGATGAGTTTATGGCACCTCGGTAAAGACATTTAAGTAATGATGCAAATGCCACGAAAACAATGCCAAGGGAGGGATACTAGACAATGGAGGAGACGCAAAAGACAATGCCAGGGCAGGGGCAAGAGAGAAGCAAGCAATATGCCAGGACAGGAGGGATGGTAGAGCAGGAAAAATACCAAAGCAAAGCTAACCAGCCCGAGCAGGGCAGGAGCAAAATATACACCTGAGTGGAGACAGAGAGGAGAGCCAGGAAGGCAGCAGCAGGCAAATGCACTGAAAGTACTGGAGGAACCTGCACTGGGGTAGCTGGGTGGGAACCACGACACGCTGACCTCCATGTCCCGCAGCACCCATCGGCTCTCCCAAGGGACAGTCCATAACCTGCAGTGAGGGGACTGGAGACTGTCAAGGGGGGAGAAGATGTGTCCAGATGGAAGCAGAGATGTTCTCCCTAAGTGTTTTCTGGTTTGTTTTAATTTTTCAACATCAGAATTAGTAATGAGAAGTTTACTAATTAGCAATAAAATAAATGGATTTTATTTCCCTGACTCAAAACTAGTTTTGGTTAAGAGACAATCATTAAGACAGAAGATTTGACACTTAACTTTTCTGCAAAGAGAATAGAAACTAATAAGGAGGGTTTGATGTTTCTTTTTCTTTCTTTCTTTGAGTATCTACTTTGGTGAATGCTACTTACCTAAGTAAGAAGCGTATCCCTTTAGTTATTTTAAGATCGAGCACCTAAGACATCGTTACTGTATTTCCTAATTTGCGAAATATGTTCAATAACTCTTTGATCTGATTTAATCAAATAGTGAGAGGAAGAAAGTATTTTCAGCAAAAACATAATTCTATGTTCACAGAATCACAGAATGTTAGGGGTTGGAATGGACCTCTAGAGATCACCTGGTCCAACCCTCCTGCCACAGCAGGATCCCCTAGGACAGGCCACAGAGGAACGTACCCAGGCAGGTTTTGAAAGTCTTCTTTCTAGTTATCCTAAAACGTTGGCCTGAAAAAAGGTAGAAGAATAGGGACTAAATTTCCTTGTGCCTGCATAAATGCTGAAATTGATTGAAGCTACATGGGCATGGTCAAAAAGTTCATTAAGTTAACTAAAGGTGTGAGTTTAAAGTAAATTACTTAACCCCATCTACTAGGAACATATTAATTCAAAATTTAAATGAATAATTGATTTGGTGCAACTCACTTGAAAATACATTAAATTGAACTGAAATCCTGTAATTCTGATAAAGCATCACCACACAGAGGTTTAATGTAATTTAATTAGTCCACTTCAAAAGCTAATGAACAGTAACTTCGGAACGTTTTTTGATACTTTGTGAAGAGACTGGATGGATAATGGAATAACTGTTTGTTACCCTTTCCAAGAACCTGGTTAAAAGTTTATCCAGACTGACTACAAATAGAAGTTGTTCAGTGAAAATATTCCGCAACGTGAGTTTTTCACCGCTCTACCCAGAGGGTAAATTAAGGCTGAAAAAAACTATTACTGTGGTTGATACTAAGTATCTTGAGAACTCACTTAGCAAAGGTCAACAACGTGGCTAACAGGAGAATGAATTGTTCTTTCATGTACTTCCAGGACAGAATTAAGGGAAGCTGACAAGGCAAGACTCAGCAATGGTGTACTGCTGATTCATTAAGCTGAATTCATTTGATCAGGAGACTCTTGCCCATTTGTTAGGACTAATTATTTACACATATTCAATAGCCCCAAAATGGGTAAGTTAGAGCAGTTGTTGAGATTTGGGAGAACGGATTTAAAGTTCTGTGTGTGGATCAGAAAGAATGGAAATTTGAGCCTGGGAACACCACAGCAAATCTTTATATCACTCCTTGTATAAACAAATAAATAAATAAATCTTTTTAAAGATCTCCCAGAAATCTCAGACAAAACCATTTCCATATTTGTTTGTCTATTGTAACAGACGAGATTTCATTCTTCATTGTATTTGATCAGGCCCCTTGATAACCAATTCTCTACAATTTGACACACAACCCTCTTGTGTGTGTGTGCACGTGTGCGTGTTGCATGTCCTGAAATCTTACTCAGTAAGTGAAAATGAAGCAGATGCAGTGATTATTCATATCAACTCCCATACCTCAACAGAGAGTTTGATCCACACTTTGTTTAGTTTTTCTTTAATTGCAGTTTATTTTGCTGAAGAGCACTTGAGTTAAACTCTGGAAATCAAGGTCATTTACCTGCAGTTATATTTGTCAGACAGAACAAAACTGCAAGCGCCAAGCTTCCCATATGAGCAGACATCAACTGACTAGTGCCTGATTGCACTCAAAGCACAAGTTAAATGCTTTGTACTTCTCTGATCTTATCTCGAAGGTAATTTCCCTTAATGATCGACTTCAGTGCTTTACAAAGATTTCAGTTGTGACAATACAGCAGGACACATCAGATTTTCTCTTTCTCCCTTAACAAGTGCTGAGTATTGTTCCTTTATTAGGGTATTACTCTGTTAATACTGAGTCTTTTGTGGAAATAAAATACTTTTTCTTCTATGGATCTCATTTGTCATCAGTAGCGACTATCACATAACAAAGCAGAATACATGTTCATAAAATTGTAAATAATTTTACCATATTTTTTTTCCTCTTGGCAATGTAGTATTTCACTGCATTTCCCATTTCACACAGTTTTTTGTTTTGAATCCTGTTCACTCATCCAAAAGCTTAAACTGTTTAAAATGTTTAAAACCCATCAAAGCCAGGCACTGACAAGTGTCATTGTCTTATTCTTCTACATTTTCATGTTTCTATTTCGACTGGGGGAGAGGTGGATAAAAAAGAGAGGAAATGGGAAGAAAATGTAAGAGAAAAATAAGTTAATATTTCTACTAGTTCACAAATTCCAATGCCACAGAAATCAGTCCAAGCAGCTACATTCACACTTGGAACTGTAACTATGAAAAAGATTGAAATCCAGAAAGGTTTGGATATAGACTTTAGTTCAGCACACTGTAAATATCTGCACTCAGTTAGACTTTAGTCCATTAAAAAAAAAAAAAGCAAATAACAAAACAAAATCCACAAAAACCACCCCAAACCAAATCAAAATCCACAGCCTCGAACCCACACAAAACCCCAACTACCATAAATTATAGACAGAACATTTTAGCAGTGATTTCACTCAGGTTCATTTCTGAGATTTATTCTACTAATCAGGGAGTACAGTAGTAAAGGTTTATGCAGTGCTCACAATGAGCATAAATCTCTGAATTAACTTGTGTGTACTCAAGAACTAGAACTTTATTTTAAATATGCATTACCATAGGCTTTTGTTTTAATTCTGTATAACTCCCTCAGTGACTTCTGCTGCTAACTGAAACCTGAGGGCAGATGTGTCATTTCAGAAGCTAGTAGTACACACTCTATGGATTTCCTACATAAATATTTTACAGAAATTGACTGTACGAACTAGAAGAAATGATGTAAGGTGCTACTAGATTAACATCTCAGAATGCTAGCAGTCAAAGAACATCAAAGAAAAAGACAAGAATGACAGTTTGTTTCTTGGGACTGGAAGAGAAAATAAATCTCCTGGTAACCAGTTTGATGAGATCGTGAATGAACTAAGAATTAGGAGTATAAGGACTTTTGGAATTATTGAAAAATCTAAAATAGGCATTCTGTCCAATTGTCTCTGTTCAGGTTACTTGCCTAAAACCATCAGGCCAGGAATAAAATGAGGGTGACACTTATATGAAAATTTGCACTTCTCTACCTCTAATGAGGTTTGACCTTGATTCAAGAAAGTCCTTCAAACATGGTCTTAAACAATATGAATAGCACTCCTTCCTATTCCATAATGCTCCTCATTTATTATCAAGACTCCCTTCATTTTTGGTGACCTATGTCTGCTTTGCTTACACTCTCCAGCAGTCTTTCTAAGACTGGGAGTTCTTTTCATATTTACAAAGAATTTGGGGATATTATCCCTGCCTAGTAGTGTTGACAGATGGAAAAGAATGAGATCCAAGACATCTTTCAGGTAATAACACTGACAAGCCAGTGAGGAAATTATTTTGTAAAATCTCTCCAAATGTAACAGCCCATGACTAGCTCTAAGAAATAGAATATTTCCTTTCCATACTCCCTTTAAAGCCTGTATAAAAATTCAGAAACAGTGATCTACAGCTAAGGACTCTACAGAGACCATTTGAGAGAAAGAGAACCCTGGGTATCTGTTCAGGCTCAAAGTAATTCTTATTTTAGCAGCAAATGAATCTCATGACAGACAGCTGTGTTTAAAAAGTTTAAGGAAGGACAGTCATGCAATTTATTTTATTTTTTTAATACAAGAATTGGTACTTTGGACTGAACAAAGTTTTCAGAGAAAAAGGCTTGGCACCTTTTCACAGCAAGATATCAAGTGTCCAATTTTTACAGCCTTTTAGGATACACTCTTGTCTAAAGGATTCACTCTAAGTCACTGCTTTCCCCTCCTACGGGTAACTGAGCCCTTTGGTAACTGAAAAATGAAAAAGAACACTCTTCAATTTTATCCTATACGGGCTGGAAAATGGTATGAACAATTGGTATAAAAAAATCTGACTTCTGGTTGGCACTCTTAAATTACAAGGGAAGAAAAAGAAGTCAGAAACTTCAGTTAGTTCTGCCCATCCCATATGCACAGTGATGTATATATATAAAGCAGTGTTTTGAACACGGTTGTGCTCCATACAGGTTCAATATGGGGAACTTACACAATGTAGATACGAACACTTTGTTAATTTTTTTAGATTTTTTTCCTTGGCTGAAAAGACTGGTACTGAATTAGAAAAATTATTTAGCGGGAATACTCAGACTGCTGTGTCTCAGAAGCAGAAGGGTAGATCTACTGCCACAAATTCACAAGGAGCAAGGGTTTTTTTACCATCACTTATCACGCTTTGTACTTTGAAAGGACTTAGGCACATGGCAAAATTTCTCCAGGAATAACAAAAAATGTACATCATCTGATCTCTGCTAAAATTAGCATCCTTCACACCATCATGCTCAGCAAAGCTAGAAAAACTGAACAAAGTATATCTAAATATTTGCACAAGATACAATTTTGACAAAGATATTATTTAGGAAATAAACAAAGATATAGATATTTTATACAAAATTCAGACTCAGAAAAGAATAGTCATGATAATTGGCAGAGGATTTTTTTCAGAATACCACTATGGACACTATTTCCATTTTGACAGCTGCTCTCTATTACCATGCAGAAATCAGGTTTCTCCATAGAGAGTATTGCAATATTATCACAGTTAAAAGTAGAACAGATATGAGAAGGTAAATACTAAGGATAAAACAAACCAGAAACTGACAGAAGAAACTAAGTAGTCCAATAAATACATGTGCTAGCTATTGCAGATACGCAGAGACGCTCTCTCACACTTGGGCTTATTCTTCTAACTCTAGCATGCATCAATTACTCATTCCAAGGATGACAGGTGGGAAGGAAAACTGTCAGTTATTTGTGTAATTTGTTTAAAGCATGCACTCCTACAAACCCATGTCTTTGGTTTACAAGGTAAGTAGGTGAGTTCAGTGCCAGGCTGTCAAGGAATGGAGTTCTAGCCTAGAGGGGCTTCACCTCGAGGTGAAGGAGGAGTATCTGTGCTCTCTGCACACTTGCTCTGTTTCCCCTAACAACAGCATTTTCAAAGGAGGGGTAATGTACCAAGAGTGATCATACAGCCCAGATGGCTGCTCTTTGTCTTCATCTCTAGTCAACATTCAAAGAGAAATGTGCTAAATACAACCTATGTGGAAACAGGGGAAGGGTCTGGGTTTTTTTTGTCTCTGACCCAAAACCTTCTTGTAACCAAGACAATGCGCTGTGAATGTTATGTATAAAAAAACCTCTGAGGAGATGACAGGTTTCTCACAGACTCACGAGCCCCAATAACAGAAATTGCTCAAGTATTGTTGTTCTGGACTTGCGCTTTCAAACCTTTTCCCAAGTGAGTTGGCAAGCAGAGGCTGGCAAAGGACTGCTTAACATGCCTGACCGCAGCTGCCGTGTGTGTGGACTAAGAGTCTGGGCTCCCAAGGCCAGTCGTGTCTCAGACCCTAAGAGAAGAGTTTCCCACTTCATAGGAAATGCGATCATGTCAGTGTAGTGACGGTTTGATGAGAAAAGTGGAGATTTGTCACCATTGCTACATCTTAAATATAACAAGGCATTTCATCCACTGCTTATAAAAACACACAAAACTGAAGGACATATACAAATGATGCGGACAAGACTAATTCAGCTGAAAACATGTAGATCCCTGCAATAGCTACTAATGCACTCTTTCTACGTTCTGTTGTGGTCCTTATGTTGTGGCTGTGTTATTCACTCAGCAGTGATTGTGACGACCATTAATTCAGTTTGTTAAAATGTCTGCAAAAGAAAAATATTTAAAGAAGGCAAGACAAAAGCTAAAACTCATCAGGAGTTGGCAAGTCTGACAGGAAATTATACAGGTCCAGTTGCGCACTGGAAAAGAATAAGATGCACAGGCCAGTTTTCTGAAAGAACTGTTTAATTGAATATTTCTCTAATCAAAGCCAGCCTAAAAGGCCAAGAAAAACAACTGCTTTTCCTATGCAGTATTAACACTCATTAGCAGCTGCTGCATCCCAGATTGCATTGTATCTGTCATTACCTGAAGGCTGTGGTTTAGCAATAAAGCACGTGCAACATATCAAATGCATCTCAAATAGTAACTGTGTCTTGTACAGTATAGCTGAATACTGTATGGCTAAATTGTGTCAAACGGTTGGAATTATCTGGTCTTCTGCCTGTATCTTGTCTTACATAACCTGTATTAGGCTTGTGAGTTCAGAAAGTCACCTTGGCAGCTCGCCAAGCCTCAGGAATTCATTGGGATTTTAAAGCTCCTAATGATCTTAGCCAATAACACTGCCAAATATTTGTACAAGTGACTTTGGTTTGTTGCTCTTCAAATGAAAAGATAATCAGATGAGAGATTCTCCTAGGCTTTTTGAAGTGCTTTTTCCTAAAATTAACTAGCAAGTGCAACTCTCTTACTCTTTTAAACCACTATTTCTCAGGGAGAACATATTGAAGCAATAAAAATATTTCTGATTCAATACCTGTAAATTTTTGGAAATGGACTAAAGTCTTATCCTTGTTCAACTTCCATATACTTGGTACTGCATCTGAGAACAGTCGTTCTCCACACATCTACATGCAGTGCTAGAGGCAACAACTCTAAGCTACTGTTTCATACTAGCACAAATAGCATTTCCTACTAGATACACTGGTTTAGTCCCAGCATTCTTGTGGTATGTAATGACAAAAATTTGAGTGGTAAATGGCAGACTTCAATCTGCCATTGTTTAATTTGAAGATTAGATTCCAAGATATTTACACTTTTTTTTTAGACTTTTAAAAGTGCAAAAAGGAGGTTAAGCTACTTGGTAAGGCTCCAGGACCTTGAAAAGAATTTTTCGAATTTGACTCCTCTACTTCCATGTGTGTTTTACAAATTTAAATGGTCATATTTAAATATTTATACAACCTTTCAGCTCAGTTTGAGCAACTGCTTCTCAATGAGGTATATAGACTTTTGTGCACTCACAGAAATAATTGTTTCTCATCTATCCAACTGCAAAGGATGGGGCTAGCTGCAATTACAAAGAAAATGGTAAAACAAAGCAAATTACAAAGAGCTGGTATTGCAGTGTCAGGCTCTCAAAGGGGCAGAGTGAGATGAGGTGCTCAGGGCAGTGTGATCTTACTTGTAGTGTAGCTGTGTATTAGCTACTTTGTACACGCAATAAATAAATTAAAATTCATGAAGCTTGGCAAACTAGTTCAACACTCGGTTGCAAAGTTTTCTGACAGCAACCTCACAGCTTCATATCTTAATTTTCATTACGGATATTGCACTTGACTTTTCCTGCTCTTATTAAAGTCAACTTGTGATTTCCTTGAGTGAATTTTACTGAGCTTTCACAATCTGGAATTATACCTCTTTTTCCAGCATCCTTTCCCATAAGTAACTGAAGGGAAATAGTTTGGTTTCTAAGCATCTGTTCTCACACGTATGGTACTCAGACATATTTTACCAAGCATGGGTTAAATACTGAAGAGGTATCAACTGTATTGAAAGCTAAAGCAATCGCTATGCTTTCAGCAAAGGCTGGACAACATCCAAAGACATAGGCTTATTTTAGTGAAAAGGGACGTTGGCTAGAATCCTGAAGTTACTTGATGGCCAGATAAGGAAAAAGAACAAATCCAGGAATCAAATCAGGTTCTCCCAGGCAGACAGTGAAGAGTATTACTCATAGCACTTCACTGGCATTCACTTCCTATATTTTTGCCATTTATTATATTTCAGGTCCTCAGTTCACTGGAAGGGTGGTTGTTTTTCTAATCAGTCCTTCAGCACTTTCACTGATACAAGTGAATGAATTCTTATTTATCAATAGGTAAGTACGAAGGTTTCCTACTCATTCTTTTACAGAATCATAGGATCACAGAATATTTTGAGTTGGAAAGGACCTTTAAAGGTCATCTAGTCCAGCCACGCTGCAATAAGCAGGGACATCTTCAACTAGGTCAGGTTGCTCAGAGCCCCATCTAACCAAATCTTGAATGTTTCTGAGGATGGGGCTTCCACTACCTCTCTGGGCAACCTGTTCCAGTGTTTCACCACCCTCATTTTAAAAAATTTCTTCCTTATATCTAGTCTAAATCTACCCTTTTTTAGTCTGAAAACATCATGCTTTTTCCTATTGCTACAGGCCCTATTAAATTTTTTTTTCCCTTCTGGATGGCATCCTGCCCCTCAGGCTTCTTAACTGCACCACCCAGCTTGGCGTCACCTGCGAACGTGCTGACAATGTAGTTGATTCCACTGTCTCGGTCACTGATGAAGATATGAAGAAGCCCTGGTCCCAACATAGACCCCAGAGGGACAACACGAATCACTGATCTCCATTCAGACATTGAGCCATTGACCCCTACCCTCTGGATGTGACAATCCAACCAATACCTTCCTCATCCATGTGGTTGCTCCCTCTACAAAAACATCCTTTTCATTTTCAGATTTGATACTTGTCACTCTTGAATGGACCATCCTTCATTTACATATTCATATTTTCATATTTCTTTAACTGTTTGTTCTCTTATACACTTTTCAAGGATTGTGTTAATTTGTGGGAAGAGTGGTTTATGCCTCATGAGTAGGTTTAACTAAAAGTGTTTAACATTCTTTATGTTTTTCCATTAATTAATAATTATTCCTTTCATTTCAATACACTAGAAAGTTATACTGAAGGAACACAAAGTGCTAGCATTCAGGAATAATGCTAGGATTACAAAGTAGGATTTATTTCAAATATTAATTAGTTTTGAATTTTTAATTTGAGATGCAACAGAGTTCATATTTCATTGCAGTCACTCAAACATAATAAAGTAATGTCGAGCAGTAAAGAATGGTACAAAAGGTTTCTGGCATGACCACGACACACTATGTGAGAGCTATTTATTGCAGTTTAATGAGTCTCAATAACTGTAGCTAATAGGTCATATTGTGCAAAGAAAAAAGCATAATTAAATGCTATTTCTATGTAATTACACCCTCTATTATTCATTACTAAAATTTTAAAAGCCTTCTATCACAATAAATTATTAAAGAAAAATTAAGATTACTTGAGATGAAATCTTGGTTTTATGCTTTGTTATATTATGTATCTAAGTGAGTATCTGCAGCCTATCCTGGCAGAGGAACTCATTTGCTTCTCAAGTGGAGAAAGTCACAAGAGCGCACCAAACCATCACTATCCAATATCATTGTTTACACATGGAAAAGGATGCAAAAGAGACATAATTGACCCTCATATCAGAAAAAAACAAGAGGTCACGGACATATTTTGTAGTTTACCATAGCCATACAGAAAGAAGATTGTACGTATAAGAAGAGGTGTTGAAAGCTAGCTGCATATTTTATATGCTATGAAATAAAACTAAATTATTTTTACCAATGCTAACCAGTAAAAGCAATCAGTAAAAGAATTTTGCAGGTGGTTTAAAAAAATTCTTGAAGAGTCCTATCAGTGCTCTATTTCATTGTTCCTTTCCCTCCTCATGGGGGAATCAGAATCATAGAAATTTAAGTTAACTGACACTGCAGTACAATCACAATATGGAACATATAGGATTAATAATAAAGTTTTCCATGAAACTCAGTAGCATACAAGACAAATCATCCAAGTGTGTTAAAAATATTTTTCAACAACAAAAATAAACTAATACCTTTCCCTTTTTTCTCCTGTGCCGTCTCACTGAAAAAAAACAAAACAACCCAAGAAACCAGAACATTGTTGAACACTGAGATCTTGTGAGATAAACTTAAAACATTTGTGCTGGAAACTTTCAAAGAGGTTTGGTTCCACCTCGGCAATTAGGCATATACCTTCAGGGATAATGGAAAAGCAGAAAATGGGTGGTAGTGAGATCCAAGCTCCTTTAACATTTCATATTTCTACCACCTAATTATGAAGAAAGTGAAGACAGAAGGAATGATGCCCTCTGCCATCCTGGACACTGGCTGACAGCAAAAGAATAAGTGAATCAAGCTATTCAGGCCACTCTTGTGAAAAAATTGTACTGTCCTACTTATTCATCTGTGATTGTAGCGCAGCTCTCTACAGAAATCTCAATACTTGGAAGACAGATTCCAGCAGAGGAACCAAGAAGAGGCTCTCAAGACAGGGCAAACAGTACACAAGCAGTGCAGAGACGGTAGCACGTTTCTTTGCAGAGTATTAGTGAGAAGATGATTTTGACTCTTAGAATAACCCCAATATAAAATGTAATGGAATTAGAATACTAAAGAATTTTCAGCAAGTGCCAGCAAAGAGACAATGAACCCAATTACACAGTGACACCAGAAGAAAAAATATACGTTTATAACAACAAATCATAGAATCATAGAATCATAGAATGGCCTAGGCTGGAAGGGACCTTAGAGATCATCTAGTCCAACCTCCCTGTTATGGGCAGGGATGCCTCTCAACTAGATCATGATACTCAATAAAGCGAAACAGTTAAAATAAGAGAACAATGTTGAGTCAGTTACAAGTGAGAAGGTGGATTATATCTGGAGAGAAATTAAATGAGCTAGAGTCATAAAGCGAAGAGGACACAATGGCATATATGAATTCTGTGGTCAGACTTGTTTCACATGGAGGATATTAAATTTGATAGAAAATAAGTAAACTCCTGCCAAAATAAGCTGGACAGCTATTCAATGGAAGTGGTGTTTTCCAGACTTTCCCCCAAATATAAGAGACTAATAACTTCTGCAAAGGGAAAAATGGCAATAAACCATGTAACATTTTAGAAGACATTAACAATAGAAGACATTGTAATGACAGGAGAGGCAATAAAGAGAGAGAAATGCTGTTCTTTACATCATAGATTAAATGGACTTAGATTTTGAATTTAATATTAGTCTGAGGCTATCGAGCTAGAAGCTTGAGACAGAAACTATCCCACTGTAACATTGCATGGAATTGTGATTTGCATCCAGTATTATTGATTCATACCAGTAATCCAGATTTTATATTAAGCATTTTTAATTTTCCAAATACATAAGGATATTTTGAAAGCTCAGTATTACAGAGAATTTAATTTCTGCCAACACAAAATTGTTGCACCTTGTAAGAGAGCAACTGAGAATTTACATAACACTTAGCATGTGAAACTTGCATCAATTTGCTTTTGAGGCATCCTCTACTGAACTGTATATTTTTATTGATCCCTTTTATAGATTGCCAACAAATTACAGTATTTGAAATCAGAAAAAAATTTCCACAGTCAGTGTTGCTATATCAAAAAATTCCATTATACTGGCTAACCCAAAAAACGCTACCGCAGGAAAAAGAAATGACAGAAAGCTACACGGAGTGGCACTTTTGGAATGTATTGACTTGGTGAATATTAAAGGTCCATAAAATTATGCAGAAAACACAGGAAAATAAAAACTGTAGTTAAACGATACAGAGTACTCCACAAGTAAAGATATAGTCAAAGGAGAATATTAGCTGCAGTCAGGCTCTGTGCCTTCTGAGCGGAGTCAAAACAAGGCAAGGGATGTTACAATAAGGAAAAAAGGTTTTGTTTCCTATCATTACCCAGAAACATAAGCATGCCACCACCTCGTCCTAGATAAGACTTTTACTACAAAGGTAGCTTAATTGTCAGTGGAATTCAAGACTGATAATCCTGTATGGCAAATGCCTCTTATGCACTGGTCAAAATGCCATCTTTCCCACCAAACACCAGACAAGCTTTCTCATTACCCACTTTAGACATCCTACAAACTAAACGTCTTGTTATGGTATCTCCCATGTGCTTCCAAAACATGATGCTCACAAGTGCTCTGAGTAAACTCTTGCAAAGCTGCAAATCACTGCAAGCGCTGACAGAGAGCAAAAAGCACCCAAATAGTAACTACAGAGTTTTTAAAGCTCCACTGGCATAGATGAAAAATTGTTGCTGCCACATGACTGCAGACCTGAAGAGTTTGATAATCAAAATGCTAAGTCATCTCTGGGTAATGTCAATTAGGTATATTCTAGTGTTCAGCAAATTCTCCTTAAATGTATTTTCCTTCACGGAAGTGGACAAACAGCAATGTAACATTGTTTTAACCTTGTAGGAAAATGTCAGGCTTCATTAGTAGTTTTATGAAGATTTACATCTTCAGTTAACGACACCATCTGCTTAAGCATATTTTCCCCACATCATCATTAAAAAAAGTGCTGGTTAAAATGTTAGGTAGCTGAGTGTGGCTTAAACTGTTTTCATTCTGATCAACCCTTGTCTGTCTTTTATTGCTTTCACTTTTTATATAAATGTTTTCTGGCTTTCTCCATTTGACTCAAATGTCAACCTTCTAGAAGAGTATCAGAAAACCTGTCAAGAGATATTTATAGAGTAAAAGCAAATTACATTCTCAATATTTTTTTGCTGTGTACTAGAAATATTGTAGCCCATTTTAAAATTTCTATTTTAAAGCAATATTTTCAATTCTTTTCTGTGCTTGGAAATTTAGCTAGACTATATAAAATTGTTACGTTATATAAGACTGAAAGCAAATTATGTAAATCCAAACAAAATTATCCAAATCTGGTGTAAGTTTCAAGTAACTTAAAGTATTACTTAAGTTTGAAGAGTTTAGAGTTTAACGTCTTGTTTAATTTTCATGCTCTGAATGGATGGTTACCTGATAATAAAACCATGACTGATGCAGAGAAGGAGAAAGGAAATTATTTTTCACTGCTTTTTCTAGTCCAAGCACAAGAAGACATCAAATAAACCAGCAGATACAAATGAAACTAAAGCAAATATGTCCATGCACCATGTATAGAGGAGTTGTGGAACTCCGTGCCACAAAACATTTCCAGTGCTAAAGGATTCAGAAAGGAGTTGGACGGTTTCA
Source organism: Apaloderma vittatum (assembly GCF_000703405.1). Classification (NCBI taxonomy): domain Eukaryota; kingdom Metazoa; phylum Chordata; class Aves; order Trogoniformes; family Trogonidae; genus Apaloderma; species Apaloderma vittatum. The sequence goes on along the minus strand of NW_009713134.1, from coordinate 8,568 downwards.
CAGGAGAGGATCCATGGCCTTTTATGTACACCATGGAATATCCTGCTTTTGTCACCGGAAGCCCCTGGGTTATGGCTCAGCAGTTATTGGGAATGCGTTCAGGGATCATCACCACATAGTTGCACTGATTTGAATTTTCCCTGCCTCATTTGCATTGACAATGGAGGTGCTTTGCCGGGGCTTTTGTATAACCTGTGGTGGGCATCCTGCACTCTTAGAAAATACATCTGCATGCTTCTGCAAGTAACAGGTAATAAAACTCTTTCTGTGTTGAAGCACAGAGGCCTAGTCTAAATCTGTTCAGGTTAACTAGAGTCAGTCTTGAACTCATCATCTAGCTGATTAGGTTGCAGTCTCGTCTATTAATTAATTTCTTACTTAAAGAAAACATTCCTGTAATGGCCTGTTAAAAGCTGCTACGATTTCTAAGAAGCATTTTGCATTTATCCAGAAAATGTTATGTTTCCTGAAACATAACTAGGTTACGTGGCCAGGGACTACAGTTTAAATTTCTGAAAGGAAATAATATTCACCAAAAAGTGCCTTTGATCTGCTGTAAACACAAACAGGTTTATACTGGGTACTGGCCATTAAATGTATCCCCCTGGGGGTTTTTGTGGGTTTTTTTTTGATCACTATAGCTATCAACCATGAACCTAGGTGTTGCTGCAATTGGGTATGTTGTCCTTCAGGTTAAATATATCGCTAGCCTGACTTCCATTGTCTGCTTTAACCTTTAGGACTCATTTTCAGGCTTGACTTGGCCACACGAGATCTAGATAACCAGATTTATTCTCCAGGCTGAGATGCAACAGTGCCAGCGACCTGTAAGCCAAAATATCAGTTCTACTCTAGCACCATTTTTTTATAGCTATGAGATCATAGACAAACTATTTGGAGTCCCTATGTTCTCCCTTTCCTAGGGACTGATATTTATAGCACTGTTAATTATAATCTAAATTAGGCTTGTTTGCTTAATTATTGAGAAGACATAATACCAAAATGAGTTTTTATCACCACTTGCTCTCTGGAACTTGAAGTGGCAGCACAGAGTCATATTCTTGAGAACTGAATTTCCTCTCCATATCCAAGCCTTCTTGGGGAAAAGTCATCTCAGAGCACACAAACCATTGCAGAACACTTTTTTTTTTTTTTCCTGCCAGAAGAAGAATCACAGACAAAGCACAAAAGAATAAAATGAAACTTCTAGCAGTTGTTGAAAGACTAGCTATGGTTTGAATTTTTACCGTAGTAGAACTGTTCAGGTTTGTACTATGCAAAAGCTGTTTTGCACGACTCAACTCCCCAGAGGAACAGGCAATTATGAGTAAGGAAGTGGTGGCTGTGACTTTCAGATAAAGCCTAAACACAGATTTTTATTACCTCTTTCAAAGTTACCATGAACCTCGCATACTGGTGGATAGTGGTGAGTGAGAAGAGAGAGGGGGAGTATGATATCCTCTTTTCTTGCCTTTATGCAAAATACTAGTTGCAGACCTACCTCTTTTATCAGTGATCTGTTGAGTTTCTGGCTTTCTTGGCTGCAGAACAATTAGGATTCTGGCAAATCAGCAAGGTCCATGCACAGGACGTTGCTACATATAAAGAGTGAATTCTATACTTCCCAAATATATTGAATTACTTCAGGACACGATATAAAATAAACGTGTGACAGAGTAAACATAACTGGAATTTGCTTTGCCATCTGATATGAGAGATACACTGGAGATTCTGACCAAGCTGTACAATCAAAAATGTGCTCAAAACTGACTCAGCTTACACCAGAACTGTAACTGAACTAATATCCTTCTGTATATGTGAACATAGACTGGCTGAAGTGCCTTGGGATCAAAACTTTCACTGTGACTAGATTGAATTATTTCTACTATATATGTTAAAATCCTGAAAAAGCTAAGCTGTTTTCTTTAAAAAAAAATGTTACAATACGAAGTGGTAGTGAGTAGAGGAATACAGTAGCTTAATAATTCCTGGAGAAAATTAGTCATACTCTAGTCTAAAGTCAGTATATATTTTTTTTTAAACTCATGGATACATCAGGTCAGTGACCCACACATACTGTCTATTGGTCTGTGAGACCAAAGTGTTAGTACAGTCAGATGAAAAAACCAGCAGCAGCACATAGGAATTTTTTTAGCATGCTGTCACAGACTTTCAGAATTCAAAGGCAATGCAGTTTGAGTACTGTTACAACAGGCAACAGACATACCTTAGGATAAACGGTTATTGCTTCTGAAGTCAACAGCTACCGTATTTTTTTATAAATACAACCAATGTCTGTAAAACATTTCCAAGAGAATGCAACCATTAAGCTTCCTATTCAGTGATCAGGCAAATCTATCATCCACAGTTTTTCACGAACTCCAATAAATTCTGAGCGTCAGCAGCCTGCTCCAGGTAGGCCTTGGGGATCCAGATCAAAAAAAGTAAAACTGAGTCTTTATTAGACAGTTCTTAGTACCTGGATCTCAGATTTCGAATATGAAACTAAAAAAAGTGAAAACTATCAAACAAAAGGTTCTAAAAAATATATCTGAATTCTACAACACAACAGAACCCAACGAAAAAGTATTTTTTTTAAATATAAACAATAATTTTATCGTTCTGTATAATGCTGTAAGAAATTAAAACAAATAACACCCCCTACACTCACTGCCAAAACACAGGTACTTGAAGAAGCTGTATAGTTTTACTATTCATGACTATTCATTACTAGATGCTTAGAAGAGCTTAGAGGTATTCAGTGCATAATAGGTTTCATCACTTGTGAGAGAGAAAGAGGATGAGGACAGCTAGAAGACAAAGGAACTGGACAAATTTTGTAAAATTTTGACAGTCCAGAGTAAGTACATTTCTCATCCAGTACTTTTAAGAAAAGTAATTGATTTATTAAAAAAATTTGTCAATCTGATGTGGTAAACAAGAAGAGCCATTTGCTTATGCCGTATGCTCGTGAGTTGTGCTTGTCCATCCTGATGATTGCTAATCTATAGACAAACAGGGAAAAAAAAAAAAAGGCAGAAGCAGCTGGAAAGGATAGTACTCATAAAAAAAAGCAGAAGTGGAGAGAGGGAATCTAAGCAAGAGTGAGGAGCAAAAAACCAAATACAACAACAAAGGGGAGAAGAATCTGCAAATTTTAAGTACAGAATAAAGGTGGAGACCTAGTGCAAGTCCATACGTGAAGATTAGTTTTCAAATGAACATATGGATAATGGATTTGCTTTATTCCCTTCACAATTAATAATACTTGAAGTATATTATTTATCCTAAAAATGGCCAGTATAAATCTTACATTCTTAAAAGTATTACTATCTCCTCTTCTTAAAAATCTGATATACAAGTTGATGGCAAATATGCAAAATAAGAAGCATAAGGTACTATTCAACCCAAAACTATAAACTACTGTAGGAGTCATTACTGCCAATAACTCTCTGTAAGCTCTGTAAGTAGAGGAATCTTTATTTTCAGTTGAAAAAAAAATCCTTAGAAATAAATGTACAGCACAGAGGAAAATCAGAAATGAAACTGCAAAAATGAAATACATCCTGGAAGAGAAGAAGGAAGGAAAAAATTCCAAGTCTTACTAACTGTACAAGAGATGATGACTTTACAAAAGCAAATGGACAATTTTGATTAAATGTATTTATACATAATATGTTAACTATACATGGGAGGAAATGTATTTCAGGTGTTCATTTATTCTGTTAAAACACGTGAACAATTCACTTTGTACTTCCAAATCTATTCTGAGAAAGTGTTCATTTGTTCAGTGGAAGCAGAAGGAGATAAGATGCGCATCATTATTCTTACTTCATGACTTTTGATTCTTTGTAAATTCCAACCTGGATTTTATTTACAGAATCAGAAGCGTTGAAGCCAGACTGAGTCATCAGTTTTATGGGAAAAAGTGTAAATGTTTGGAAGATAGCCAAAGGACAGCCAATGTAAACTAGAATTTTCCTTCTGTTTGTGAAATAAAGAATTTCCTTTCCTGAATTTTCTGGAAGAAATAATGGTCATTTTCAGTCGTTTATGCTGATTAGAAGAAAAGCTATACCATAGCTGCAGTACAATGTTGCTTTCATGTCAGGTCTTTTCAGAATATATATCTTAATTTGTCTGTATTCTTACCTCATGGAAAGAGTTGTGCTGTATTTCATCTGGACTTGAGTAGTTCTCATTACTAATATAGAAATATACAAAATGCATCCAAACAAACATTGGTCTGGACACGAACTTCTATATTCTTAGCTTTACTAATATTTTTACAAGTACTACAGTGGGTTTCTCAGTACTGTGCAAAGCTATACTTTACAAAGACAACCTGCTTAGTTGAAGAATTAGGAGCAGTATAGCCATTTAAATGCAATACAGTTCTTAATTTATTGGCATATGGTATATGGGCACCTCTGCTCGGTCTCATTTGCCTCAGGATGTTGGAATCTGTTCTATACCCCTGGAGAATGATTTAATCACACATCAGTAGGACATCACTGTACATTTCTATTTTTGAAAATGTACACTTTGCAAAGGAGAATTAAAATTTCATCGGACTGAAGAACCTGAGAAAAAGAGAATGGCTCTCTTTCACTATGTTATGTACTCACCTAAGAGTAAGTAAACTTGGCTCCCAATCCCTGCTCCAATTGCTTAGCATTTTTAATCCAGTTATTTATTAAACCATCTTAACACTCATTAATTTACATGTAATATCTTATTTCTCCCCAAGAAACCCATCTTAGAGGGTAGCATAGGTATAACAACACCAGGGTTAGACTGTAGATGAAAGAAGACTTGAGGACCTACATTTCGGATCTGGCTCCCTAAAATTTCATTTAACTGTTACACCAGACACTAAAGGCCTTTTATGGATTAAGACTTTAAACTTCTATACCTCAAGTCATAAAACATAAATATAAAGCTTTCAATATCTCGCAACATTGCTGACAAGTTTAATTCACCGACACTGACACACAGGAAACTACGTGGAAAAAAGCCTTGAATGAAAGGCCCAGAAGTACAAATGTAGTTATCTTTGCAGAGGAACTGTAGGCAGGATTTCACTCAAGCAGGCTTGTCAAGTTTTACCAAATAATATCACTTGCTAGGGAAATCTACTTAATAGTTAAATGAAGGTAAGACCTACTTTCCCCATTTTCTCTTTTTTTAACAAACAACTTAAGTGGGCACTCTCTCATTTTACAAAGACAAAAGATTGTTTTCTTTGATAGACTTCATTACCTTTAATAATCCATCTCTAGATAAAGGAGTAGTTAAGTTTAGTCATCCCTTTGCACTTACATTTAGCAAAAAAATACCCAAAACAGAAACTATGTCATTCTGAGCATTAACATCCAAGTGAAAAGGAAACGGTCCCCTACCACACTTGCTAGCATGTTTTATATGTATATGGGATGAAATCTCATGCAATCCGTGTTGAAGAAATTAATAAAGTTAAATAACCAAGGAAATTATCAAAGTTTACTGAGGAGATTTATAACTAACTCTTTTTAATCCACACAACAAAGACATTTTTATATTCCTTATTTTATGCCCCTTCCCATCTGTCTTCCTTGGAGAACGGTATTTTAAAATAATAAAAGTATTTTAAAATTTAAACCAGATAGTATCTGTAATACATTTTGACTTATTCAATGTAATTGTACCATTAGCTTCCTTAATATATACTCTCTAATGTATCTTATTGCCTCTGAGTGAAGTAAAAGGGGCTTCCAGGCTTCACTAGCCACAAATCTGTTCATTTACTTATCATTCAACACATAAAGTTTATTTTTTATAGACTACATTATTGTGAAATATTGAGAATGGCCAAAGCTCTGGATAGATGTTTCATGACCAGGAACGATAAGATTTTCTTTGGATTAGAAAGCTTTAAAAAGTGCATGGTACTGATACAGTATGGTATAGAAATGTCAGATTTCAGAGGAGGATAACTATGTTGACTTCATGCGATCATAAACTGTAAGACAGCAACCAGACTGACAGCAAGGCTTGTATACAAAAGCAAACAAACATTTCCTCTTTCAAGAGCCTGAGAAAAATGTTTTTACTGTAATCTACTCCACTTTCTATTTTCTAAGAGGTGCAGATTTTGTTTTAATAAAAGCAGCAGATGTTTATTTTCAAAACTCAAAACATATGTCTTCTTCGTGAGACTTTCTTAAGCATCAATATTTTATTTGTATGTTGAATTTATTGGATGAATAACTCATATATCACACAGAGTGATGACAGCAAATGAAAAATTACCCCTTTGAGTTTGGTGAGGGGATGTTCTGCAAATGCAACTGGAAGCTAAATTATAAGGTATGGGATGGGATATTTAAAATGCCAGATTGCCATTCCTGAATTAGGGTTTTCGCTTGCCTTTTAAAAATCAATCCAACCTTTCTAATACTTTTGATATCATTGTACAACTGCTGTCTTTTATGCCATCTGAATGTATATGTTAAAGTTTAGCAGTGCAAACTACAGTCTGAGCATGTTTTTCAGATTTTAGTTTATTTGCTTTTGACTATTTCAACATATTTTAATATAGTTTTTGAATTGCACTGTGCATATTTGAGGAGAAATTTACTGTTTCTACAGTTATGTGCAATAAGGTGATCTCTGGCCAGACTGCTTCCAAAAAACGGACTTGTTCTTCAACTGTGGGACGAAGCAGAGTTCAGGAAGGATGCAGGATGCAATATGAAGTGCACTGACAGAATCTTTAGGTGTTATATCCCCCGTAACATTATGTATCTAAACTTACCTGCATTCCTGACTAGTCAGCCATAAAAGATACACAACTTCAAAAACAAATCTTGCTGTCTATCTTAACGTTGGGGTGTGATAGAAGAATGGCTCGCTATCTTTAGATGACTCTCAGATTTTATATCCATAATTTAAGCAAGAAACCCATATAAGCCTCAGCAAGTTCACTGATGATACAAAACTGGGAGGGGTGACTGACACACCAGAGGGCTGTGCTGCCCTCCAGCATGACCTGGACAGGCTGGACAGTTGGGCAGAGATGATCTAATGGGGTTCAACAAGGGCAAATGTAAGGTCCTACACCTGGGGAGGAACAATCTCATGCATCTCTATAGGTTAGGGGTAGACCTGATGGGAAGCAGCCCTGAGGAGATGGATCTTGGGGTCCTGGTAAACAATAAGTTAACCATGAGCCAAAGGCCAACGGTATGCTGGGCTGCATTAAGAAGAGTGTAGTCAGTAGGTTGAGGGAGGTCATCTTTCCCCTCTACTCGGCCCTGGCCACCTCTAGAATAGTGTGCCCAGTTCTGGGCTCCCCAGTTCAAGAGAAACAGGGAATTACTAAAGAGAGTCCAGTGAAGGGCAAAGATGATTGGGAGACTGAAGCATCTCTCTTAGGAGGTAAGGTTGAGAGATCTGGGACTATTTAGCCCAGAGAAGACTGAGAGGTGACCTTATCAATATCTATAAATGTCTAAAGGGTGGGTGTGAGGAGATGGAGCCAGACTCTTCTCAGTGATGCCCACTGACAGGACAAGGGGCAACGGGCACAAGCTGGAAGTTCCAGCTAAATATAAGGAAGAGCTTTACTGTGAGTGTTACAGAGCACTGGAACAGGCTGCCCAAGGAGGCTCATAGAATCATAGAATGGCCTAGGCTGGAAGGGACCTTAGACATCATTTCATCCAACCTCTCTGTCATGGGCAGGGACGCCTCTCAGCTAGATCAGGCAACACATGGGGACCAAACCGGGATCGAATCCGTAACCTTGGTGTTATCAGCACCGCGTTCTAACCGACTGAGCTAACCCTTGTGGAGTCTCCTTCTCTGGAGATTTTCAAAAGTTGTCTGGGTGCAATCCTGTGTCATGCGCTCTAAGCAACCCTGCTTTAGCATGAGATTTGACTAGATGATCTCTGAGGTGCCATTCAGCTTCGACTGTTCTGTGATTCTGTGACAATAACAGATAATCACAGAATCACAGAATGTTGGGGGTTGTAAGGGACCTCAAAAGATCATCCAGGCCAGAGCAGGATATTTGAGATAAATCTGTGATGGGACAATTAATCTTTCCAGCATCTTTATGATTATTAAATCGTTGAATTTCTGGTTTAAAATATCACTGCACTGGTATGAAAAAAAGGCTGTACAAAAAGGGCAGAAAAATTACGTATCTAGTCTATAAGACTGGATCAAAAAATGTTTGTGTACTGTTCTTTGTTTACCAAATAAATGCAATGGAAAATGAGTTTATGTAGAACATATACATAGGTAATTTTACACATAGACTTTGGAGGTGGAATAGGGTTCATAAAACATCAGAAAATATTAATTTATTAACTTTCAGGGAAGGCTTAAAATGGTGTGCTGAGACATAGAAGTTTTCTAAATGCCAAATCTCCTTCAAGAAAATCTTAAAATAATTAACTTTAAAGACTAGTAAGTTACTAAGCATATCTGATGTATTAATTTGCCTCAATTTTATTTCAGAAGCATTTAGCAGTCTTAAATATTATCTCTCATTTACAGTAGATCACAGAATCACAGAAT
>NW_009713133.1:18822-23202 GCF_000703405.1 Apaloderma vittatum | reverse complement strand
TGTCCATGCATGTATGCGTGGGCAGGGCCCCCGAGCACCGAGCGGAGCGAGGACGTCATCTCTGCCAAGGGGTGCGGCACCGCCCAGACATTCGTTTTGCAAACAGACGTGGGGTCATGAACTACATAAAGGGCAGATGTGGCTCTGCCAGCGCCTGCGCTGAACCAACCGCACCTCCCTCATCCAGGTCACCCCGGGGGAGCAGAGTGGTGGCGGGACACAGGGGGTGGCTGGAAGGACACGGCAAGACCCTCTGCCCTGGGACAAATAAAGCACGCCACTAACTCAGGTGATGCTGAAACAGTTTGGGACTCAGGATTTCCCCTGGCCAAGTGCCTGGTGGGCTTGCACCAGCTGGCACTGCGTTCCTGCTCACCTGCCCTGGCAGTGGGCACGTGGCCCTGGGGTTCATCGCCTGCTGGCTGGTCATCCTGCGGAGATGCGGGAAGTCGGGAGGTTCCCGGCATCCACCCAGACCTCCGCGGGAGCTGGAGATCTTGCAATCTCACCGAGTCTCCCAGGGCAGCTGAGAAGTCCAGGCTTTGAGCTCAGCTTAGCCGAGGTGGTCCCCAGCACCGCTCACCATTAGCCTGGCTCCAGGAGCACAGCTCTCGCCCTGCTTGTGGGGCTGGGGTATCTTCTCTCCACTCTTCCGCCTTCCCATCCCAGCCATCTCACAACAGGGGACATCAGGGGACAGCACAGAAGACCCCAGGACACCTCATCAGCCTGAGCAGCCAACCAGCCAGGACAGGAGCGATGTGAGCCTCCCACCCTGCGGGGATGTGTCACCCCCTCTCCCCGCTCCCTGCTCCTCCGGCATTTCTGGGATGTCACCAGTCTGCGGAGGGCATTCCAGGCGCGGGGTGGCTTTGTGCCCAGCTGCAGCTCCGGGCTGCCACAGGGACAGATCCTGAGGAGCTGGAGCAGTTCCCCCTCAGCAGGCTCTGGGGAGATCTTTCTTTTCAGACACATACTGTGCCCGAAACTAATTTGCCTGCAAGTCATTTGCTGGTAGAAAAAAAAAAAAGGGCCACACGGAGAGTGGCAGTGGAGACCCCAAACCAAACCCCATTTTGAAAGTCTTCCTCTCTCCACTAGCCTGGAGCCCTGGAGTCGTGCTCATGCATCCTGCTCGCCTGCCTTCTGCCCTCAGCCTCTGCATCCCCCAGGCAGCAGATCAAGGGCTTCCAAGCATAGCAGAGCTGCTTACTCCTTTTAACACAGGGCTGGATGAGACCCTGGCTGAAGGCAGCGCTCTGCTAAGTCCCCAGAGAAAGGACAGGCTTGCAGGGAGGGGAAGGGCTGCAGGACCCTCTGAGCTTCGCTCCTGTCTTCTCGTGAGCAGGGTGGGTCCAACAGGACCCTTGGGCAGGAGCCCTGCACCCGTGCAGCCTTCGCCTGATGCTGCCTCAGGTGCTGTGGAGTTTGCAGATTTGTTCCCAGCCCTTCACCTTGTCACCCGTGCCTCTGACTCAGAGCCCAGCCTTGGGCTGGCCACCACGTCTCCCTGTGTCATTGGGCTGCCCAAGGAGCGGGCTCGGCTCAGCTGCTGGCTGTCTGGCCATGGAAATTCCCCACCTCTCCCCCATCCCCGGGACCTGCTCCTCTGCCGCAGCACCCAGGCATCCCAAGGGCTCTGCTGACGGCCAGCCCTGCTCTCCCCAGCACATCTCATGCCCTGGAGAAGAGCCACGTCCTGACTTGGCAAAACCAGGGATGAGCAAGCCCTGACAGTACTGGAGGAGGAGCCTGGCTGCAAACACTGGCCTCTTTGTAATGGCTGGGAGCAGGCGAGTGCCAGGCTCCCGGTATTTATTTATTTATGGAGGTGAATGCTAACGGCTTGTTTGAAAGGGAAACATGCACCTTGGGGCCCTGCGAGCGGCCGCTCCTCCCCTGCGCCTGCAGCTCCAGCCCCTGCCATCGCCCAACCTCAGCCCCCCGCAACCCTGGCAGGGCTCGTAGCACCCAGGTCTCACCCAGTCCCCAGCCCAGAGCTTGGCCCACCCTGGCACCCCTGCACGCTCTTTGAGAAGGGAAGAAGAGGAAAAGCCCTGAGCCCAGGGTCTGGGCAGGACAGTCCTGTGGCCAGGGCCTGATGAAGGCACCACATCCAGCCCTTCAGGGCTCGTCTGGGTCTGCCCCAGCCCTGACACGAGTTCATCCCACACCTGCACCAGCCCGTGGAGAGCTGCGCCCCGGGCAGGCAGCTCCTCCCTGCATTTGGCTCACAACCGTAACAAGATATGGCTGGGCTGCAGTAAAACAGTCCTTGCGATGCCTGATGCCGTGTCTGTCAGCATGCCCCTCCTCCTGGGACTGGGGGCAGTGGGCAGAGAACAGAGATAAAATTAGTGAGGCTGCCATTAGGAAAAAGAAGGGTCTCAGCGAGCTCTCAGCTATCATGTGGCCAAAGGAACTTTATGTCTACCTAAGGCATAAACTACAAGTCTTGGCTGCTGCAAGACTTGACTCCCACCTGCTTGGCAGCAAAGGATCTCCTCACGAAATGAGCTTAGCTGGCCAAACCCACTCCCCATCCAAGGTACAGCTTGCTCGCCTGTGAAGCCTGGCTGCAAACAGGAGTGTGTGTGTTTTGGGGGGCAGGCAAGGTGAGGAGCTGCTAGTTTGCTCAGGGGAACTGCATCCTTTATGTGTAACCTGGAGCTGTGGAGGGGAGCTGTTGAGATGTTCCTGTTTATCCTCCATTAGCGAATGTCACCCCACTTAGCACAGTGTCACGCTGGCTCCTGCCGTGGTCACCCCCTGCCTGGTCCACCTGGGCACCTTCTTCCCCAGCAGAGAGGGTGGGACAGCATTTCTACCTCTCCTCCATCAAGGACCATCGTCAGATCCGTGTGGGAGTTCCTGGCAGACCCACACCCAGACGGCCCCATGCTGGTCACCCCCGCAGGTATGACTCCATTGGGGAAGTGCGACCAGAGACCTGTCTTCCCAAGCCTTCCAAGCACCCTGGGAAGCCCAAAGTGTTTCAGCAGCTCATTCTTTGCTGCCAGTGACCTGCGGAGGGGAACGTGTGCTTCTGGGGACACTCCAGCTCTCCAGCTGCTTGGCGTCGCATGCGAGGATTTAAGGCACGCGCTGATAAGCAGTGGACTGTGATGTGAGCACATGTGATCGTGCCCATCGGTCCTGTTGCAGCTTGGCTGGTGCTCTCCCAACATCACACCGTCATGGCCTGTGTGTCCGGCAAAGTTCAGTGGGAGGAGGGGAGATTTTAAGATAATCACTGGCAATGCTTTACGACAGTGGCCAGGCAAGGAGGGGAGGGCTATAGAAGCACCCCAATGTAGAATCATAGAATAATCCAGGTTGGAAAAGACCCCTGAGATCATCGAGTCCAACATTAACCCCACTCTACAAAGCTCACCCCTAACCCATCTCCCCAATCCCACACCTCCAGGGATGGGGACTCAACCAGCTCCCTGGGCAGCCTGTGCCAAGGGCTGACTGCTCCTCCTGTTTAAAAAAGTTTTTCCTAAAACCAGTCTAACCCGCACCTGTTGCAGCTTGTGGCCATTCCCTCTAGTTCTATCATTAATTACCTGTGAGAAGAGACCGGCCCAAACCTCCCCACAACGTCCTTCCAGTTCGCTGTAGGGGGCGATGAGGGCTCCCCTCAGCCTCCTCTTCTTCACACTCAACAGCCCCAGCTCCTTCCATCGCTCTTCGTAAGATTTATTCTCCAGGCCCTTGCCCAGCTCCATTGCCCTCCCCTGCACTCGCTCCAGCCCCTCGAGATCTCTCTTGGGTTGAGGTGCCCGAAACTGGACACAGCACTCAAGGTGTGGCCTCCCCAGTGCCATGTGCCGCAGATGCTTCTCTGAGCACAGCTCATGCTCATGATAGAGCAGCCCAAGCCAGCCTGGACCACCTCCAGCCTTGTCCACACGCACATTGCTGGACTTGGCTGGCCTGGAATTGTCCACAGGAGGGCAATGACCACACAGGACACCCAGACAGTGCTGGCTACAGGCTGTGAGTGCATCCAGACCCCTTCCTGTGAAGGGCTGGTGAGCCCACGTAACCCTGTGGGTCGTCCTCCAAGTGCAGATCTGGGCTGTTCGATCTTTTGCTGATAAAGCACTGGCTTTCTTCCAGTTCAGAATCCTAGAATGATAGGGTGCAATGTTTCCCTTTTTCTGGTCACCACGGACTTCACCAGACTGTCACGACTTGTCAAATATCATGGAGAGTGCCTTGGCAACTACAGCAGCCAATTCCCTCAGGACTCTGGGGTGCATCCTGTCACAGCATCACAGAGTCACAAAATCAGAGAATGGTCGGGATTGGCATTCATAAAATCACAGAATCACGGAATCACAGAGTCACGGGGTCACAGAATCAGAGAATCAC
>NW_009713133.1:16181-18297 GCF_000703405.1 Apaloderma vittatum | reverse complement strand
TCATGGCCATCCTGCTGCCCACCAGCACCCCCAGGTCCCTTTCCCTGTGCTGCTCTCCAGCAGGTCAGTCCCCAGCCTGTGCTGGTACCTGAGGTTGCTCTTTCCCAGATTCAAGACTCTATACCTGCCCTTGTTGAATTTCATGAGATTCCTCCCCGCCCAGCCCTCCAGCCTGTTACATCCCATAGACCTTTTGTTGGCTTAAATCAGCTCACAGAGGGCATAAATGAGCACATCAGCCTTCCCATTTCTGCTGAGAAAAAATACCAGCACCAACCAGTATAATTTTACCATCCTGAATTCGCCTCAGACTGAGACTGGAATGGTTTTGCTCTCTCATCAGCAGACTTTGGTCTCTAGATGTCCTCATGTTATTCCTCTGGACTTGGGGAAATCAGTTCAAACCAGCCCATAGTTTTGGCTGGTGCAGTGTCCCAGTGGGGACTTGCCTGGAGAAGCCCAATGAGACTGTTGCTGGCAGAACTGGAGATGAGAGGTTGGGTCTTGGGGTTCTTGTGATCTCTCCCTGTCTACTAGCCCTAGCTAGTCATGGGCCTGCAGCCACCAAGCAGGAGATAACTACCCCTAACAGCAAAAAGCAGAGTTTAGAGTCCTGCTGTGGCTGAGACTGTGTCCGGAGGACAGATGGTACAAGTCCAGGACTCACAGCCTGATTGCTACAGACCCAAGGTGCCCTTCTGCTCCTGGCACCCACCCTGCCGTGGCAAGTTGCCTTTCCCACACAGAAATTCTTATGTCCTCACCACCACCACCACACGGGGTGACAGCACCCATGGGGTAAAGCAGATCTGTTTGGCTGGTGAGTATCTCCCATGCCCCGCGACAACCCTTCTTGTTCTAGCAGCTGTGGCTCGCCACCCCTCCCCATCCTGCAGCCTCCCAGTTCAAACGGATCCGCATTTTTATTGCCAATCCTGCAGCAGTGGGAGGCAACCATGGGGACGCGGCCAGTGCTGGCCCTCCCTGCCAGCTGCTCGTCCCTCCCCACGCGCTGTTTGCTCAGCGCCGGGTGCCGTGCGAAGGCAAACACGGCTGTGCCGGAGGGAGCAGGATCGAGGGCAAACAGGGGCTGGCATGGTCCGCAGTCTCCTGCCGTGGTGAGTGGCGTCTGGGGTGTTCCCAGGGCACAGCCAGGGCTCACAGCACCCCAGGGCACTGGCAGCCCCTCGCCTCTTCCCCGAGTCACAGGAACCACCACTTAGGGGTCTCTTGCCCCAAGGGGAAAGCTGCCTGACCTCAGCCCTTGCAGCGTCCCCCCTGCTTGGCCCCAAGCTGCTTTCGCAGAGAGCGGAGCTAAACTGCGCCACGTGAGCCAGGCAGACCAGTGTCCCGGTCTCAGCTAAACAGAACCAATTCTGATCCATGAGTTTGCTTTTCAGCTCAGCCTCTTTCTAAGAGGTGGCACTTTCTGAGGCTCACAGCAGGTTTTTGCAGACAGCGTCTGCTACTGGAGGGGATAACCCCTGGCGTTTATAGCCACTGCCAGGGACTGGGGTGCAGAAAGGCTCTGGCTGTACTTGCTCCAGTAATGACCAAGGCCATTGCTACATCTTGTGTGCCACGTTGGGGGTGCTGGGAAGTAAAAGTTGCACCTTTGGGAACAAGGGGACAGGTGATCAACAAGAGTATTCCACTCCATATACATCACATTCAGTATAAAGCCAATGGATCGCGGTTTTGTCTTGCTCTAACTGCTGGCATGTGTGGAGAGCTCCATTCCTTTTTCTGCCCTTGATCTCGACCCCGAGTTCCCGACTCCAGCCCCTGTGCTGGTTCCCCTCTGCTCTGAGCCTGGGGCTGCCCCGGTGCCACTGGCCCTGCAGCACCAGGGGAGACCGATATCAAGGGGCAGTCCGGTTTGATATTGGTTTTGTATATATTTGTATATAGTTCATTATTTTCATTATTTCCTTATTTGTCCTATTATTGTTTTATTAAAGATTTTTTTAGTTTTCCTTTCCAGTCCATAAGTCTCTCTGCCTTATTCCCTTTCCCTTCTCATCTGGGGAGGGAGAGGGGTCAGAGAGCATCTGTCAGTTGTTTGGTGGCTGGCCTTCCTAACCCTTGACAGAGCTATAGAAAAAGGGATAATATT
>NW_009713133.1:10310-15920 GCF_000703405.1 Apaloderma vittatum | reverse complement strand
CCCGTGTGGCTCAGCAGGCGTGTCTCTCGCCTGGTCCCATGGGCAATCTTGCTCTCTGGAAGCTGTTTACACCTCCAAAGGGGAGCCCAAAATACCTTCTCACCTCTCCCTGATCTACCTTGTAGGTACCAGCCAAGGGGACTCAGTCGTGCCAGGAGCAGCCTTGACCCAGACCAGAGATGAGGCTGCAAGGAGCGTGGCCGGATTGCGTAAGAGCACTGGCATGTCCAAGGCAACCTCTGCCAGTTTAAAGCAGACAGCGAAATGCAGCGCTCACAGGCTGATAGCTGCATACACGAGGTGTGTCTGCAGATAATGATGGTGGGGTCTGAAGTCCAGGAGATAAGAGTTTGGAGAAAGCTGCTGCCTGGAGACATTTCAGAGGGTGTAGAGCAGATTCCCAGCACACGGAGCTGGGGCTGCTGGGAGACACGGGGCCCCCCCAGCCACTGGTCCAGCGCATCTCTGGTGCCTCCACGCTGCTCAGCCCTGGCAGGGGGGCAGGGGGACATCGCCAGGGGTGTGCCAGGAGCAACAGGGAGGGCACAGCCAGGGATGGGCAAGGAGGCTTACAGCAAGCAGAGCAGGGAAAACGCTGGGCTGCCAGAGCTCCCCACGCCAGCCCTTCCCCACACAAGGGCCCTTTGTCCCTGCCCGTCACAGCGGGGAACGATGTCCCTGCCACCCGTCCCTGAGCCCCAGTGGCTGTCACAGGCAAAATGAGAGTAATTAGAAGGAGGTGCCTTTTATTACAGGTGTCTCTCAAGGCCTGGCAGGGTCTGACCCCGGGGGACCCTTTGATCTCAGCCTTTGAAACCCTATAGCTTTGCTGACAGAGCTGCTCTGTGTTTCCAGGTCACCGGGATGATCATTTCCATCTGGGAACAATGAGCTCTTTATGCCACTGAGCATGTTGGAGCATCCCTGTGCCGAGAAGACCAACGCACAGGAAGATGCACTGTCGTACAAGCCCTCGCCGGGGGTCGGCTCTTTCTTTGGGTGGGTGACACAGTGAGGGACAGCCCAGCTCACCCAGCTCAGCATCATCATCCCCCACGGGAAATGGAACCTTTTAATGTGCAGCCTGAGGAGAGAGACCTGCATCTCCAGGGCGTGCCACGAAATCTTCCCACTCCCCTGAACATCCCCAGCCCCAAAATCCAGCCCCTGGGATGGGTCAGGAGGGCACACAGCTGGATTCTGCACAGGGCAGGTTTCTGTGCCTCCCTCGTGGCGGGGAGCAGGGCACGTCAGGGCTCTCGGAGCAGGTCCCTGAGCCCGTGTGCTGCAGACTGGGTGGCTCTGCTCTGTGTGACTATCAGAGAATTCTCCTGGCACTGTCCCTGAAACAGCAGCTCCCCAGTCACTGCCCCAAGGCCCCTCGCTGCTCCAGACTCTGCATACCTAGCCCTCGGCACTCTGCAGCAGGAGAAAGCCCTAAGCCTGTATTTCTCAGAGCAATGTGGACTTTGCTGGTTGGACAGTCCTGCTGCAGAGCCTGAGAAACAAGCCCAAGAACAAAGAAGAGCTTGGGCATGTGAAGTCCCTCAATACCTTGTTGGTCCTTGTCACCCTTTGGGACTCTGTCTGAACTGGAAAAACAGCATATGAAAAACCAGCATCTTCACGCTCTACATGGTCTGTCTCAGCACCTTTTCCAGCCCCACAGAGAATATGCAGGGGCATCTTCCTGTCCCCGCTGCAGCCTGCCCAGTACCCTGCCTACCCTCGGGGTCTCTGCCTCCACCCTTCTGTGGGTCCCAGCTTGGCACAGGGCTGCTGAAGTCTGTGATTTCCACTTGCCTTTGTCAAAACAACACATTGTTCTCCAGGAGCAGGCATGGGGACTGGTCGTGCAAGTTCCCCTGGCTGTGACAGTCATTTTTTCCTGGGGTACAAGGAAAGATTTTGACTAGATGAGCTCCAAGGTCTGGTCCCTGGGGAAAAGGGTGTCCCCACAAGAGCTCTGGGGATGTTTCTGGATTGAGCCTGACTCCTTTGTGCTGTGCACACTGTGATGGAGCCAAGTATTTTGTGGCTGTTCTCAGCTGGAGGAATGAAGCGATTTGTTGTCAGGCAAGCCAGCAGCATTACCCACTGTCTGCTATGTCCCAGCAGCAGCTGACCGCAGTGTCACACACCAACCCACCTCCCACCTGTACCCACTGGGGCTTGGCAGACCCTGAGGGAAGAGGCGTGCCAAAGCTGGGGCACAGATCCTACACCAGCCGCTGCTGTCGAGACTGTGGTGACGGTGATTGACTGGCTGATCCACGAATGCCTAACACAAACGGAGCCGATAGCCTCCTTGTATGTTGTTTCTGGGTGCATTTATTGCCCTCTCCTCGTGCTGGACATCATCTTCTGGTTTCGCAAAGCAAATCCTGGTGGCGCAGGGCAGCGGAGTGGGGACTCCTGCTCATTTGGCAGGTAAATTCCCTAAGGAGTAGGAGCACAAGATAAGGTCAACCTCTTGACCTGGCTCCACGAAGCTGTTGTCATCTGCACATCGTGGGATGTGGGGTCCCACCTCCGCTCCCCCACACTCCCTTTCCCCAAAGCTATCTCCCGGACCATCCGGAGTGCAGGAGAAGGAGCGTCTTTCCCTGGTCTAGCCTGGTGTGGCTGTGCCTGCGCATACCTTGCATGCCTGGATGCAGGCATCACCAGGAACCTCACCCTTTGTAACCCTGTGTAACCCTTTCCTATTCTCCAGACAGAAACACCCACCCGGGCACTGACCTCCCAGCAGGGCCACCGGCCTCCAGACCCTGACCGGGAATCCTGAGGGTCCAGCACCGCTGGCACCCACCGGGGCGAGGAGCCAAGAGCCTCCGTTGTGTCAGAACTCGCGCTTTGCTGCCTCTGTGTGTGTCCTCCCTGCCCGAGAGCCGCTGTGCTCCACAAGCAAGCAGGGGGGCAACTTGCCCTGTCTAAAACCTGCTGCTACAACCCCTCTTGCTCTTTGACTGCACCTCCCTCCAGCAGCCCCTGAAGTAAGGATGCTCCCAGCTCCCCCAGTGAAACACAAGTCCTGGTGTGTGAAGGCTCCACTGCAGGTGGGGGGGCTTTGCAGCAGCTCTGTGCCTCCCCTAAGCAGTGTCGAGGTGGATCAAACTGGATCCCTCTGTATCTTCGGGATGGTGAAAGGTCCATCTGCGGCGTTTTCCACTCACGCCTGGGCAGGTATGCGCAGACTCACCATGGCTGCTCCCAGGCCATGCACAGGCCCTGGTGGTCCCACAGATGTCCTGCACGTGCAGGGGTGTTATGAGGGGAACCTGGAGACAAATAAACCCACGTCACGCATGTCAGTTCGTGCCAGGTGATTGCTCTTTTGGTTCAGTACTGGTGTCCCACCCACACTTCCCATGCAGCATCCCTGGAGGAGGACGCCTCTCCCGCTGGAGGCTCATGTCAGAGTAGACGTGAAGATGTCCACGCACACCTGGTGCCGCGTGTCCGTTCCGACAGGCATGTGTCTCTGCACACCTGTGTTAATGGGTGAGAGCCTACATGCAGCGGGCTCCCCAAGCTGCCGGCAGGTGTTTGTACCTTCTCCTGGCTCTGCGCTCTGCAGGGATGGATGCATGGAGAACGGGATTAGCTCACTCAGGACTTAAAGGGAACCTATAAGCAAGATGGGGGCGATCTTTAGCAAGCTCTGTTTGAACAGGACAAAGGGGAGTGGCTTTAAACTAAAAGAGGGTGGATTTAGACTGGATATAAGGAAGAAATCTTTTGCAGTGAGGACAGTGAAACACCAGAACAGGTTGCCCGGAGAGGTTGTGGAGACCTCACTCCTGGAGGCATTCAAGGTCAGGCTAGGTGGGCTCTGAACAACAGGATCGAGTTAAAGATGTCCCTGCCCACTGCGGGGGGTTGGACTAGAGGATCTTTAGAGGTCCCTTCCAACCCAACACAGCCTATGATTCTGTGATTCTGTGCCTGCCCTGGAGCTGCAAGTCCTGCTCTTTCTTCATAGGTTCTCATCTAAAGGAGCCCACAAGATATCCTCACTCTCTTCTCTCTGTCAGATCTTGCTTATCCCACCCTAACGGCTCCTCCCTCAGTCTGCTGCCTGACTCTCTGGCTTCAGGCAGCCCATGCTGCAGGGTCTGAGACCTGTGCAGGCAGCCTGGAGCTGGATGAAGTAAACCTCTCTCCGGAGTCAGCTGGCCTGTGTCCTATGTCCAATGACTCACATAATTCAGGTCCAACCTCTCAAGAGGCCTCTGTCCAAAAGCACAGGGTGTAAGGGTGGCCTGGACACCCTCAGCCATATGGGCTGCAGCAGCTCCTGCTCCCCACAGACCTGCATAGCCCGTGGTGGAGTGGTCTGCAGAACGTGGAAAAGCTGTGAGCGGGATTGTTTAGTGCCTGAGACCAGGAGAGCTTGTGCCTCTGTGGTCCCAAGGCTTGAGCAAGGTATTAGAAGTAGTTGAGGCATGGAAGAGCTCAGGCACAGCATGAGCAGTGGCATCGGGACACGTGCTACTGTTAGGGATGGTGGGGTTGCATTCACAGCATAAGCAGAGCCATTTTGAAGCCCCACCAAGTGGTCCAAAGAAGAAAAGGGGCAGGCTGACCTTGAAGTGTGGCAGGAGATGATGCAGGTGTCTCTGGAGGACAGATGGGTGAGCTACAGGCACGGGCAGAAGGGTGGGATGGAGGCTAAGCTGCCCAGGGGTGCAAGGAGATTTTTGACTGTTCCTGGAGAAGTGGATCCCAGGGGACTTGAGGGACTGCTAACTCGGGCTTTCACAGAATGCTGGGGTTGGAAGGGACCTCTGGAGATCATCTAGTCCAACCCCCTGCCAGAGCAGGGTCACCTACAGCAGGTTGCACGGGGTGGTGTCCAGGTGGGTTTTGGATGTCTCCAGAGATGGAGACTCTGGGTAGCCTGTTCCAGTGCTCTGCTGCTCTCAGAGTAAAGAATTTCCTCCTCATGTTTAGATGGAACTTCCTATGGTCAAGCTTGTCCCTGCTGGCCCGGTAGCCCGAGAGGTTGTGCCAGGCAGTGGCTGTTCCCAGCTGTGCCAGCCCCAGCGCAGCTCTGCCACTGGCACCCTCTGGCTGGGGGTTGTTTTGCAGGTGACTAACGGTAAGTGCCCAGGTGACAGGGCTGGTGCTGGTCCCTGAGGGCGAGTTAAGTTGGCTTGAGCTGAGGATGCAGCTCAGGGTGCCAGAGCTCTGCTCCACGTCTGGTGCTGAGTCCTGGGGGCAGGGCACGGAGGCAAGCAGGGTGAGCCAGACAGGCAGCTCCGAGCAGCTGGAGCAGAGCTGGGGCTGGCACCTTTGCTGTGTTTCCATCTCCCCACACGTTATTGCTGTTCCAGTATTCCCAGCTCCTGTGTGAGGGGAGCTTAGGGAAACCCCAACTCAGTGTTGAGAACAGATTTAGATCTCGTGGCTGCTGAAGGAAGCGTGCTCCAGGGCATCTTCCGGCTCCGAACACCCAGTCTGGAGCAGGTTTCCAAGCTGGCTGGTGTCTCGTTCAGTCCCAGGCAGCACGGCTCGTGCTCAGCAAGGCTGCTCACAGCCACAGGGCAGCCCCACCCTGGGAAAAGGGGTGGCTTGAAGTGCGCAGGGTAATAGACACCACAGCTA
>NW_009713133.1:3554-10297 GCF_000703405.1 Apaloderma vittatum | reverse complement strand
TTTAGCCAGTGGATGGGGAGGTCCCCGTGGCAAGCAAACCAGTAAAGCAGGGGAGGACATGGCTGTGGGCTTTATCTCCCTGAGACAGAACCAACCAGCAGCCTCAGAGGCTGAGTGTGCCCATCACTTCCACCTCTCCCAGCTCATGGACTGCGTCTGCACCAGCTCTGGGTGCGCAGGAGTGAGCTGGTGGCTTTCCCCAGACCCACTGGGAGTTGAGGTGAGCCAAGAGCTGAGCCCCCTCCTGCTTCAAAGGCTGCTTCCCCACCAACCAGGCACTCGTATCCCTCGCCACGTTGTGCCTGGGCCACTGTCCAGGAGTTGCACATTGGTCAGGGATGAGCCTGGCACCTGTTCCACAGGGGGCCAGCCTGGACCCCAGCCAGCCCAGTCCTCCTGCCCAGTAATGCTGGGGAGCAGAACCATCGCTGGGGTCTTGGAGCAGCCCAGGCTGGGACAGCTTTGGGGACCTCCCGAGTGCCCTGTGCCACAGGTCCTGGTGTCACGCTGCACCAGACGTGGCAGCACCATCCTGGCACGCTGCCACGGTGGCTTGTTCCCATGCCAGGGACCTGCCTCACTTCAGAGCAAGTGGAGAGGAGCAAAAGTCCTCCCTCCTGTGACCTTGGCACAGCTGGATCTTCCCGGAGGTGGTGAAAAGCATAGAGATAGCCCTGGGGTTCTCCCCCCACCAGCCCTCACCCGGTCCCCAGGGATGAAGGAGATGTGAGGCTGCCGGGGACACGGTGCCTGCTGCTCAGAGAGACAGAGCCAAGCTCTCCAGGCAGGGCAGGCAGCATGTCTGGGTTTTTTTATTTTATTTTATTTTTTCTCTGTGCCTTGCTTTGCAAGCTGCATTTGCTCTGTGCTTTGTTAAGCGGCATGTCAGTCTCACAGCTTTGGCTGGCCCTGGGGGCACCTGGGAGAAGTGCATCGCAGCGTGGAAACGCCCTCCCTAGCTCCGAGACCCCTCTGGGAAGCTGTCTTCCTGACACAGAGGTAGTGCCTGATGTGCTCAGCCCCACAGAGGATTTGTGTGACACGTCTGCCCTCTCACAGGCTGTTGGTAAATGCCATCAGGAGACCTTCTACGAAGGATGGGGAAACTGAGGCAAGGTAGAGGTTGTGACTCACTCCCATCTTCAGGCAGGGCTGTGGAGGGGCCAGGACCCTGCAGAAGGAGGTGACTGGTGCCACCGTGCAGAGCAGAGGGCAGGCTGAGCGCAAGGAGCCCGGGATGACTCAGCTGCAACGTGTGGGGATGAGGCTCGGGCTCCACCAAACCCAGCCTTTCGCAATTTGTTTACCAGGACCCGGGCGGCCGGTGCCTTCCAGGACAAGCAGCCCATTCTCCTCAGCTTTGAACCTGCTCACCAGGCTCAGCCCGGCAGAGGAGGGACCGTGTCCCCACCCTGGCCTCGCTGGCTCACGGCCGGGAGTGGGCAAGCAGCCTCCAGGCAGGTCTCTGCTCCAGCGCCCTGCCCCAGCCCGAGGGGACAGGGATGCACCTCGCCGGGGTCAGAAACGTGCTCCCAGGGCAGCTGAAATCTGCTGGGTGTGCCAAAACACAGCCCCGACCCATGGGAAGGTGGTGGCATGTGGCAGCATTTATCCCCACATGATGTCATCCCCGGGAGAGAGCAGAAATTCCCCTGCTCTCTTTACGTCCTTTGCTAACTGGTGTCCCAACCACCCAGCCACCAGCCACCGGGTCACGTGTCCTGGGTGGGCAGGACACAGAGGGGCAAGTCCCTTTTTGTGGTGATTTTAGAGTAATATGTGCTGGTTTGAATCATTTCCCTGGAGAAAAGCCAAGGACAACAAATCCAAATGATGTTTTATTTCATTTCAGCTTATTGCGGAGTTTGAGATGGGAAATGCTGCTCAGAAGCAAAACCACGAATGTTTCTTTCCACAGTGAGCTGGAAACGAGGGTGTCAGGTTGTGGCCCATCCCCTGCTTTCTCCTGTTGGTGAGCTTGGCTCTGCTGCTGCAGCCCTTCCCCTTCCAGGAATGAGCCCCCCACAGCAAAGGTCACCGGTGCAACCCCCTGCAGCTGGGGATGCCTGCTGTACTGGGGGCAGGAGTGCTTGGCACATGGGGACCCCCAGAAAAGAGGCCCTGGAGCTGTCAGTGTTGATCTCAGGGGCTTTCACCAGGTCCGTGTGGCTCCCCAGGACACTGGCCATGGGGCACCACGGAGCAATGCCGTCAGCCGCTTAGTTCTGTCTGGCCAGCCAGGACGCTATGTCATGCGGCTCGAACCGTTTTCAGCAGTTAACCTCAAAACGCTGTTCCCAGTTAACCCAGTTTGAATCTGGGCAAGGCTGAGCCCTCCAGAGAAAGCCACATGTGGGCTCGTCTCCCGCTGGTCTCTTCGCTGGCTCTTTTCCACCATGTGACTCACATGGATTCCCAGCACCAACGGCTGGGAAGGGACTTGTGTCACTGCATTGTGCCCCGGATATTTATTGCTTGCTTACTGAACCAGGCTCAGGCTGGCAGGAGCTTGAGTTACAGGTGAGCAGGCAGAAACTGGTGTCCTCAGCACGGCAGGACTGACTGGGCAATGCTCGCAGCTGCTCTGGCACTGCGGCGAACAGTTGTCGAGAGAGGTGATTACCATGGCTTGGCTTCACTCTCCATCGGCATCGCTCGGGCTCAGCTGCCCTCGCAGCTCCCCAACAGTGCTCGAGCGCTCACGCTGCTCCTCGGCTGCTCCAGCTCCGCAGCAGGAACATCAGGGAGGGCAGGGCCAGCACATGAGAGAGAAACGTCCTCACCCACCCCATGCCAGGCATTTTTTGGCAGTGGCCATGCCGCTTTTTCCCCCAGCCACTACTCAGGGATGGGTCCCCAAAAGCACATCCAGCCCAGCCCTTGTCCCCCAGCCCAGCCCGTCCGTGTCTCAGCTGACCCGCAGCAGCAGGACGTGACGGGTTTATATCTGCAAGATATAAAACTCTTGTCCTGACCCCGGATGATGAGGGTGACTGTCAGCTGCTGCGTGCCCCTGCGCTGCCCGTGTCCCATAGTGCAGCAACACCGGGGTCTGCACCCACGCATTTGTGGGGAGTGGGGCAGGGCCCCTTCCCATCTGGGCTGAGCTCACCTCTAGCCCTAGAGCTGATGGCTGTGGCAGGACACAGCGGGGCTAGAGGCTCCTCTCCTTCCTGCAGTGCCCCTCAGTCGGTACCTGCCCCTCTCCAGCCATTTCTCACCACACAGCGAGGACGCGCGTGAGCCTGCCTGGCCAGCAGCACCTCGGTGGTCTCTGGCAGATGACACCCCTGGGAAACACCTATCCCTCCAGCAAGGCCCAGGGACTGAAATTAAGTTTTGTTTCAGTTACGATATCCGTAACAGTGAGGGAAGAGGGGGCACATAAAACATATAACAAGTTTCTGTGGCAACCAGACAGAGAGACGGTGCCATCTCTGTCAATCCAAAGTCCAGACCCCCGTGGCACATCACTTCCATGGTAAGGGGTACAAAAACCACTTGTCTACAGAAAACACTTGAAAAGCCCTTTGAAATCTGAAGCAGAGGTTGTAAACAGCCAGGCCCCTCCGCCACAGAGCCCTCTCATCCCCCAAACACCTCTCCTCTTCTCTGTACCAGTCCCGTCACGCTCTGCAACAACCAGAGCAGGGAGGAATTTCTGTAGTTTCACAGCTGGGGGAGCAGGATGGAGACCTGCCCTCTCTCAGCTGGTGAGTCAGCAGCCAAGCCCACACCGCCACCAGCTCTTTGCTGCAGGTGAATTCTCCTCACCTACAGCCTCAGCCATGCTCAGGAGAGCCTCTGCCCCATCCTGTGCCTCTCCAAGCTCTGACGGCAGGTGATGGAGCACTGCTCACCCTGTCACAGGCATGTCCCCCCACGGAGATCTTGCTGGGGTGTCCCAGCAGCCCATGACTTCTGGGAGAAGGCAGCGTGCTGCGTCATCCCATGCCTACAGGAGGTAACCCAACATGGGGATGCACAGGGGTCCATCACCCATCCCTGGAGCACCCGGAGACTTATCTGCTCCAAGGTAGCTCATGCACCTGCACGGCACAAAGTCCTCTGTGCCCACAACTGGAGAAAATCCTGGAAGGGCTTACTTAGAGAAGTTGTGCAAACATTATCTGGGCAGGGTCCTGGGCAACCTCCTCTAGCTGACCCTGCTCTGAGCAGTGTTAGATGAGGTGATCTCCAGAGATGCCTCCAACCTCAGCCTTCCTCTGTTCTCCGCTTTGGGACTCTCACGGCTGTCTGTGGGGAGGCATCTCTGCACCTCCTCGTGTCCAGGACCATGAAGTCCCACCAGATCCATGTCCGACTGTAGGAGAAGTTGTCCAGACACCCTCCAGGCTCCAGGTATGTCACAGGCCAATCATTTCAGATGGCACCACCGGAGCTGCCCTAGTCCCGCAGGCTTGGCTGGTAGCCCCTGGGTCTGCCTGCCCACGGGGCAGTGGGTCTCCTGTGAGGCCAGCTCCTGGGGAGAGGGAAGAGCCTCCCCCAGGCTCTCCCCATCTGTTCATGCTCCACCAGAGGTCAGCCCAGGCAGGACCACCCCTGATGCAGAGGAGCTGGTGTCACACCTTTAGGAGGCTGGGGTTGCCCCTGCTCCCCTTGGGGATCACCCGTCGCTGGGACGGGCCAATTAAACACCTGGGCCAGGTTTCAAGCATCAGTTCCCTGTCTTTCCTGCTCCGCGCTGCGATCTTGGAGCAAGCTCCAGAGCCTGAGCAAACAAAGCAGTACAGGTGGAAAATTATTCCTGGCTGCAGTCCCGAGAGCTTTAAACAATATCTCTGACTCCTGAGGAGAACAGAGGAAGGGAGTGGCTCCATCTGTGCAGCAGAGCATGGGGAGCAGGCCAGAAAGCACATGGGGAGGCACTGGGCGCAGGGGAAAGGGCATGAGGCACCACTCTTGCTCCTTCCCGCCTCACTGTCGAATCTCCCTTTGAGGCACCAGGTCAATCAGCAGAGCACAGGAGAGCAGAACGGTCCTTTCCTCCTCCATCACACCCACAGAGGGGGCTTCCTGGGAAGCTCTGTTTGGCGTTATCAGACACGTACCCACTTAACTGGCATTGTTTCTCACCATAAGGTCTTTCTGTAGCTTTTAATGCCAT
This sequence comes from Apaloderma vittatum, assembly GCF_000703405.1. Taxonomy (NCBI): domain Eukaryota; kingdom Metazoa; phylum Chordata; class Aves; order Trogoniformes; family Trogonidae; genus Apaloderma; species Apaloderma vittatum. The sequence goes on along the minus strand of NW_009713133.1, from coordinate 5,169 downwards.
CGGCTGCAGCGGCTCCAGAAAGGATCCCCATGAGACTCAGCTGGTGACCTCAATCTCTAGAGAGCATTTCACTGCCAAAATTGCCTGACTCTTCCCCATAACACACTGCCAAACCGCGTCACATGGATCCCTGCCAGCCAGCAGCACCACCAATGGCTTCCCCAAGCCTCTGTGCAAAGACATTTCTCCAGGTGAAGGCCCTGGCATTTTTCCTTTCCATTCACGTAAACTAACATGTTCTGAAATTTTCTTCCTTTGGCATTCCCATGATGAGGGACCTCATCTAACTTCTACACTGTGATGAAAGACTCCAGCCCGGGAAGCCTCGGGGTGCCTCTGCAGGGAACAACAGTGTGAGGGATTCACCTCACTTTGCAGCTTGTCTTCCATGAGCGCTCTTGTTGTACCCCATCCCTTGTTGACTCCAGCCTCTTTGACAGACAATCATCTTTTTTGTACTTTAAAAAAAAAAAAAATTTGAAAGTTAGTTGTCATGCCTTTAGCAAGTTGTTCCTCAAGAAAAGCTTTGGCTCACCTTACTGTGGTCTTACATTTCACTTGCCCAGGTTTACGCTCTTTGTCTTGTTTGGACATGGCTGTGGCTTATTCAAAGATATCAGTTTACTTCCAACAGACTCCCATACTTGCTTTATAAAAGCACTTGCTATAATACTTCTAGGATCTCTTTGGACAGACACTGTTCATTTATTATGTGCCTCCAGCATCGTATTTGCATAACGTCCAACAGTTTGCTCTTTTGGTTGTTTCTTTTAATTTCTTAATTTCCTCACTTTCTTGGCTTCTTACTTTTAATGGTGCTCCTGCTTTTGCACATAACTGTCGCTCCCTGCAGGTTTCATGCTGCTGGTTTTCCTGTCCAAGCCATTGTTACAATCATCAGAATAACATTTGAGACTAGGTTTGTTGTCCTCTGCGTAGAGCTACGTAACAGATACACTAAGATTGGGATGGAGAAAGCGTGTGTGGTAATAATTGGGCATGAAAGCACCAGAAGAAATCCTAAAGAGGAAATTACGAGAACGGCCTGTGCTGATAACCAGGGGCACAATCGCCATCAGGCAGATGCTGAGGAATCTGGTGTTTCCAGCAGCTGGTTGTAGGTCACTCACCAGCAGAAGACTCATGGTTCGATAGCAGGAGGACGACCACAAGACACAAGCATTTCCCTTCCATCTTCCTGCTCTCCCAACACCATGATGGTACCTGTAAACACGAGGAAGACAAGGAAGACCAGACGAAGGGCAACAGTCCTTACCGAGGTTCTTGGAGGGTGACGTGAGCAAGGATCAGAAGCTAAAGATGCTGCCATGAAAATGGTTGGTTCCTAAACGGTATAAAAGACCAGCCGTCAGCAGTTTGCTGTAGCCAATAACAAGGAGCCGTGAGATGTGGTGAAGACTCATCTGCCGGCATCCCTCATACTTGGTGCTTCACCCTGGTGGCCTGGTCAGAGCCTTTGTGTTGATGGGTGTGGGAATGAGTGAAACTGGGAGAGGGGCAATGTGAGAGATTGAGTCTGGTTTAAAATAAAAATCCATTTCCTCAAGGAATTTTACTACATAAACACCATACGGTGTGCCTGGCCCAGCGGACA
>NW_009713133.1:0-3538 GCF_000703405.1 Apaloderma vittatum | reverse complement strand
ATCCTCAGCCTGGATCCCATCAGTGTGGCCTTGGAGGGCTTTCCTAGGGCTGGCCTACACCCGGGCTGTGAGGGGCTGAGGTGCCAGTGGTATCTGTGTGCATTTGGTCTGTGCAGCACCTGACTGGAGTCTGACTGAGATGCGTTCACCCAGGACAGTAGTTTGGGGCTGAGGACTTGAAGACGTCCTGGCCAGGTGGACGATGCTGCTTCTAGCAGCTGCTCAGGACACACTCTTGGAGGGTAAAGTTGGGTCGCACAAAGTCAGGGCCCTTGAGAAGTCCTGGAATGCTACAAAGAGCCACCCCAGCGGCTGCCAGCTGGACGCTGTGCTGCGGGCGAGTGGTGCTGCGCAGTGCTAACCCTGCCCAGACACAGGGCAGTCCACAGAGAGGTGGTCTCCCGAGGGCAGGGCAGCCCCCTCTGCCATGGTTCCTCCCCAGTGGACAGCGTTGCTTGTGCATCCTAGAGCCCAGGAGTGCCCTCCTTACCCTGTCTCCAACACTGCAAGAAGAGGATAGCACTTGAGAGAGGAGCTGTGCTGCCAAACACCCTGACTCTGCCGGAACCCAGCACTTCTGTGGCTGGACAGACTCACCAAGGAGAATATTCCTGCTATGTCGTCCTCAGCGTAGGGAGCTGTGGTTGGTGGGGAAAGGGGCTGCATAAAGGGCACCACTGCCCGAGCGGGTGTTTGGGGGGATGTTCACAGCAAGGTGCAGGTGTGGACATGAGGTCTTGTGACAAGGTCACCTCTCCGGGAAAGAGGTGGCTCATAGACTCAGGGATCCCTTTGGGTCAGGTTGTTTTCCTTCCCCTGCCGCCCCATCTCGATTGACTCATGGGTTTGCAGATACCACCTACGCCTGCCCAGCAATCCGGGAAGGCTCAGCTACTCCTCCGGGCACAGCAGGTTGGCAGGGCTCTGCCACCCAAGGTCAGAAAGGTGTTTGGGATTGGGGAAAGCAGAGGAGAAGAGTGTTACCATCATGGGTTCAGGCTTGGAGCTACAGTAGATGCACCTTGCAGGGCTGCTTGCTCCTCCAGGAGATGAGGGTTCTTCTTCTGTGTCTGGGCACTGCTCTTCCCACTTACAGCTCCCGAGGGTTCATCTGTCACCAAGCACTGCTGTGTGGACCCTCTGGGGTGTGGGCTGCTCTACCTTGGGTACATAGCTACTGAGACCTGGTCCCCTTGCAGTGACTAGTCAGGAAGACCCTGTCCTGTTGTCCCAGGCTCAGCATCCCTCCGAGGCAGACTCCAAGGAAATGGCAGGAACAGCGAGTGGCTGGCACCCAGCGGTTAATGCTCCTTGTCACTCCTCAGTCATGCAGTGGGAAAAGACCAATGGGTGCAGAAATGTCCATCCATCCTCCAGGTTGAGGTCAGAAAGCTTCAATATCCTCAAATAAAGGACAGGAAGAAAGGTGAGAAAATTGTGATATGGGAGCAGAAACAAAGGAGAAGCTATGACTGGCAAGTGACAGGACAAGGGGAAATGGCCTGAAGTTGCACCAGGGAAGGTTCAGGTTGGATATGAGGAAGAATTTCTTTACTGAGAGGGTTGTCAGGCATGGGAACAGGCTGCCCAGGTAGGGGGTTGAGTCACCATCCCTGGAAGTGTTTAAGAGACGGGTGGTGTTGTGCTGAGGGACAGGGTTAGTGGTGTTGGTAGGACTGGGACAAAGGTTGGACTCGATGGTCTTGAAGGTCTCTTCCAGCCAAAACCATTCTGTGATTTCATGATTCTATGACTGATTTGCAAGCATGTAAAAAGCCCCTTTCCAGACCTTGGTGACAGGGGATTTCTATTTTAAACAAAACTGACTCAGCCTCTCACACTTCTTTCTGGTCTCTCTCACCCTCACAGCCACCCCCACCCTGATGTGTTTGCACAAGGGGTATGGCCAGGTCTTCAGGCTGAGACACAGAGGACAGTGCTATCGAGTTTAGTCCTCTCTGCGTGAGTTTCTCTCAACCAGCGATGAGCTTTTGGGCAGGCTTTTGGCATCAACAGTTAAAATTGCAGGAGCTTTCACCTCCCAACCTTTCTCACTTCACCCTCCATTGGACTCAGGCAGAGCTGCTGCATTTTGTCAGTTCATCCTCATTTTTGACATTTCTTTTTTAATCTGTCTGTGTTGGGATAGGAGGAAGAGACAAGATACCTGCTGGCATCCTCCTGCTGCAAGAGTGCAGGCCTCCCGAGCTCCAGACGACCCCTGCTCTTCTCAGTGTTTATCAGTTTGCCTGCGGTCACTTCCACCTCTGCTTATTGAGGCCATTTGCAAGACCTCTGGTGGTTTTTTTTGATTCTTTCACATCAGGATATTTCCATCCATGCTTCAGCCAATTTTATCATTTCAGTTACACTCTACACTAGGACCATGCTAAGATCGTTGATTTGCGCTCACCAATTCTCCATTCAACCTGGGATCCAGTGAAACCCATCTGAGTAGTTTTGCTGTTTGATAAAAGAGCATTTGCGTTACTGCGAGGCTAAAGAAAACCACTCTGCACAAAAAAGCAGCACGTTTCAGAGCTAGATTTGGTCCAAGATTTTGCTGAGTGCCCAGTAAATTAACAACAAAATGGTCTGACCAAGTGGGGTTTTAGGACCTTTTTAAGGGCAACTCTAGATTAAAAGGTAATTGGAACAATGTCCTTCCCACCTCTGCTCAGTGTTGGCTCTCTGCCTCACCCTCTCTTCTTCAGGGGCTCACCCTGCACCCCACAGATGAAGGGGTGTCAGGTCCTGAGGTGCTGGGAATTCTCCAGTGCTTTGCCACATAGGATGCCCTTGGAGTATCATCATTTGCAGCCCACTCCTCCTGTCACCCCCTCTGCCTTTGCTCTCTGCTGGCAGCCCCAGGATTACTCCCATACCGTGAGATCAGAGAAAATAATTCATTTTCTGAGTGTCCCAGCAAAGAAGGAGAGACCCGACAGGCTGGGCAGAGCGTTGTCCTGCCTCGTTGAGCTCACTTGCGCGGCCATGATTAGGAGAACAGACTTAAGACGCCCTTCTAAGACCAAGAGACCAACTTTCTCAAGTACAAAGAGTGCCCAGGACTGTGCTGGGATTATGGCAGTCCTGGATCTCTGCTCTCCATCATGTAGTCCAGGTTTTCACCTCTCCTGTGCTGGGCTAATGGCAGCGCAGGTGGCTGGTGACACACAACACCAGTGTCCTCCTCCCATGGAACATAATGTGTAACTCTTTTCCTGCAGTTTGGAGATGGAGATGTCAGGTGTTTTAGGGAAAAGAAACACGCGCCTCTACTTTTAGGCCAATGGGCTTAAAGCTGCCTAGCACCGGCAGCTGGGATCCCCATGGGAAACACGCCTGAGGCTCACTGCCCTTTGGCCTGAACGTGCCCCCTGTTCATACAGCACCCAGCAGGAACCACCAGGTCTGTGTGTGCTCCCCAGCAACAGCAGAAGTCAGAGCATGTCACAGGGACTCTTTTGGCCCTGGCCTGGATGTGCTTGCAGTATCCCAGTGCTGCATTTGGGGTGCTCCCAGTCTGGGGGCTCTA
>NW_009713132.1:0-12695 GCF_000703405.1 Apaloderma vittatum | reverse complement strand
CTGCCGCCGCTGCTCGGCGGGAGCTGCCGAATGCGCACGGAGGCGAGCGGAATTGCCGGCGCGGTGCGCAGGGGCAGGATCCTGCTGCGGTCGATGCTATGCATCGGCCCGGCGTCGGTGGGGGAGAACCGGCGCGCTCCGTGAGGGGCGCTCCGCGATCTGCAGAGGTTTAGCCTCCGCCGTAGCCGCGTCCGATCGCTGGAAGAGCCGCCCTGGCTTCCAGATCCCCACGGTGAGGACCTTTCCCCGGGTCTTTAAGGCATGGTCAGTTCCGAAAATGACTGCTTGAAGCTCAGTGCGACACGGTGAAACTTCAGAGCAGCGAAGGCTCGTGTTGACTCCTCTCGAGTCTTCCAGAGGATAAAAAACAACGTGGATTTCCCAGGGAAGTGAAGACGGCTCTGAGGAAGTCTGCCTTAGACCAGGTCCCCTAGTAAATTGAGACATCCACTTGCGGTTTTGGGGAGATGAGAAGGAATAGAATCTTTAAAATTAATCTGTTTGCATCTGAATTAGTGCATCAAAAAGTGATGTGGATACCTGTGAAAACTTTACACAGTTATATCCTTACTAATTTTTATAGCGAGGTGGAAAAATAATCCCTACTGCCAGACTTGTCTCATAGTGGAATGGAAACTCATCCACGTTCAAAAGCAGCAGAAACCTGGTGTCATTTGGCTAATTGCATCTTGGAAGTACACTTCTGATGTGTTAACAAGATGCTGGTTTTCTAAGACTTTATGATGTGGTTGAGTATAAATGTTACAAATCATGTCCTTTGTATTTCATCATTCAGGAATTCAAAAGTGAAGTTGATGTATTAATAGGGAAGTTTAAAGTATCTCTTTCCTTAAGCTATTAAGGACAATTGGAATTTTCCAATTTATTAACTTCCTTGCATGTGGAGTGATAACAGCTGCATCCTTGGCTCTGACCTAGTCACTGGGGTTCGTGGTACAAAGTGTAGGAAGGAATCACTTCTCAGCTTTTATTTTAATGTTGTCTTCCATTCCGTTATAAGAAAATATAATAATAAATCCCAAACAGAATAAGCCAAAGTTTACAGCTATCTACATATTAAAAAAAAAGTGCTAATGTGTCAAAAAGCTAAACGATATGATAATGCTTTAGGGCTACGTTCAAACTGCTAAGTAGATATGGAATTATGTAGCTGTTTAAATTCAAATAATGGAAAACCTCTGGTTTATTTAAAATTAGTATCATGTAAATAGGTACGTCAGCTAAGTGTATCATACAGAGAACTATTGAAGAGGAGTAAACATTCTGGGCTTTTCTGAAAACAAAAACCTGACAAGCCCCTCAAAAAAATAAAAGACTCCCCCTTTTCATCAATTCAAGTGCTTCTGGTGGTTTAGTGCCATAGCTTCTTAGCAAACAGAACAAATCCCTATCTGTAGAGGGAATTGAAATAATCCTAAATACTGAAGTTGTTGGTGTGACTGCTGGAGTAGTGTCTTGGCACATTGAGGTCAAGAAGATAAAACTTGCTGTCAAAGATTTGAAGGACTCTTTAGACAGTATCCATTGGGGTATTGCAATACAGAGTTCCTTTGCAAACCGTCTTCTAGCAAGGTGAACAGAACCAGAAATGTAGGTATGTGCTACTGGTAAGCTCTCTCCACTCTATATGTGAGCAAGCACATCCAAGCCAGTGCCAGCACTAACTTGGTGGATCTACAGTTAAGTGCCAGACACTTGCTAGCATTCAGAGCAGAGGTCTTGATTCGATAGCTGTTTTATATTAACATGTAAATGCAGTTGCTCATGGATTTTGGAGTATTTCTGGATGAAAGTGTACTGGATTCTTAACACTGCAGTTGTAAAAATAGTCTAGTGATAATCTACTAAGGTCTTAGAATTGAGTGCTGTAGAAGCAAGTTGTAAAATGGTTAATAGTCCACATACCTGGCCACACGAGGTTATGTGGATGTCTCTCATCTCACAGGGGAAGGTAGACAAATCAAGCCCTGGGGACTGTGTAGGCCAGGCACATGGGATTTCCAGTCTTGCTTTTCTACCTACTAGTCTGTCTCTTCTCTCATAGTTCCTCGTCCTTGTTGCGTAAAGTCAAGTTTTATCAATAGTCACTGCTGAGTGATGTAACCGTTTCTTTGCGCAGGCCCTTCTGTTGGCTTGTTCACAGAATATAGTATTCTATAATAGGAAAACATGTTTTTCTGTGTAAATAAGATTACCTCAGTATGTTCTGTCCTGGCTCATGACAGTGTCTCTCTTTTATTCCCAGAAATACAAAATATGTCAATATTGTGCAATCAGTCTTCTGTGAGAAGGTGTTTAATTAAACTAAAAATCTTCATGAAATAGATCTAAACATACTCAGGATGTGTATTGGTAGCCTACATCAATTTGTACATTGGTCAGGTAAATTATGTCTTAAAGCAGCAAATCATAATTGTATTTTACTGATCATTTGTAGTGCTTTTACTTTTAGCTGGATGCAGGGGAGATAGAGACTCGTATTTGTGGACCAGTGCTTAAGCTGAAATGAATACACTTCGTATTTAGCATATTATGGAAGCTTCACAGCCATGAATTCTGATAGGAGTGAGAAGCTGGTGTCCTGTTAGTCTCTTAGATTAATTCCTGGTTTATTAATGGATAGTCTTTCCATAACTACCTTCGTTTATGGCCTTCTGTGCTCTGGAGAAGTGTCCACATTTATCTTACTAGCTTTTCCCTTCACTCTTGCTGAATGATAAGGAATGATAAGGTAAAAGCGTCAGTAAGATGTGCTTGTCTCTGTCACATCATGTTAATCAAGGTGCCTTTATAAAGACTTCAGCTTCTCTTCACTTTTGTTGGATTATATTTAGTATGTTATCTTCATAAAGGTGGTTATGATATGTGTCAGTTTTGAGATGGCAGAATTAGAATACTAGAGTTCTTAAACTGGTTGGAGAATATTGTGGAAGAGGAGTATTTTAGGGTGTACTTATTAGCATTGTAGTTGCCTAGAAATAAGTATTTTAATTTAATTTTTGACGGTTGGGAAAATGTCTGTTGCTGGTGGGAGTGTTGATCTGCACAAGGGTTGGGAGGCCCTACAGAGGGACTTGGACAGATTGGATTGATGGGCCAATGTTAACAGTGTGAGCTTCAACAAGGCCAAGTGCCAGGTCCTGCACTTGGGCCACAACAACCCCCTGCAACACTACAGGCTTGGGGAAGATGGCTGGAAAGCTGTCTGGCAGAAAGGGACCTGGGAGTTCTAATAGCCAAGGGGCTGAACATGAGCCAGCAGTGTGCCCAGGTGGCCAAGGATGCCAACAGTATCCTGGCCTGTATCACTAAGTGCGTGGCAAGCAGGAGTAGGGTTGTGATTGTCCCCCCTGTACTCAGCACTGGTGAGGCTACACTTCAAGTATTGTGTTCAGTTCTGGGCCTGTCACTACAAGAAAGATACTTAGCTGCTGAAATGTGTCCAGAAAAAGGCAACAAGGCTCGTGAAGGGTCTGGAACACAAGGCCTATGAGGAGTGGCTGAGGAAACTGGGATTGTTCAGCCTGGAGGCAAGACCTTATCACTCTCTACAACTACCTGAAAGGGGATTGGAGAGAGGAGGGGTCAGCCTTTTCTCCTGAGTAGCAAGTGATAGGACTAGAGGAAATGGCTGCAAGTTGTGTCAGGAGAGGTTTAAGCTGAATAATAGGAAGAAGTTCTTCACTAAAGGGGTCATCGGGCATTGGAACAGGCTGCCCAGGGCAGTGGTGGGTTCACCATCCCTGGAGGTATTTCAACAACGTGTTGATCTCGTGCTTGGGGACTTGGTTTAGTGGTGACCTGGCAGTGCTAGGTTAATGGTTGGACTCAATGATCTTAAAGATCTCTTCCAGCCAAAGAGATTCTGTGATTCTTACCCTTTTTGAACAATGAGGAGTTAGTCAAATGCCTTTCTTTAAAGCACTCTGGATGCAAGGTCACATTTTTGAAGAGAGGACAGTACAGTGGTAGGGAAATTGACAAATAATGCTAATTCTAACCTGTAGGATGTAATATTTTTTGCAAAGCTCGTTTAAGGCTTTAAAGTGCAAAAGTTACATTGAAGTCTATGCTGTTTGAACATATGGGTTAGACAGATCTTGGTGGGGAAATTGTTTTTGGTTTACTACCTCTTTACTTGCTTTTTTAGGTGTTTCCAAACCGCAGTCTTGTCCTTAAACTCTTCAGTTTCCTTTTTGTAGTTGGGTAACAAGACAGGAGTGCTATAAAGCTTTCAGGAGCCAGAAGCATTGCTGACTGTTGAATTTGACCTGACTCAGGTTTGCTAACCTCTCTTTTTCCTTCCCTTAAGGCTTAATGATAGCTTTCTCAAAACTTTGTCTTAGCAACAGTTCCATCAGCTGTGCTCCTCTGACACAGAAATATTGTAGGTATTAGAGCAGTAGTTCCATGCTACTGCAGTTCTTGGCCATTTCATAAAATGATATGCTTATTGTATGAAACCAAGGGCTACAAAGTAATTTATGTTGTCTTCTGTAGCAGTGTGGAGAGTGTCACAAAAGCACGCGAACAGTGCTTACTATAGATAACACGCACAAAACTTGATTATGGGAAAAAATCCAGTAAGGTATAAATACCTAGACAGATGGAATGTGTGTAAATCAGCTTGAAATGGTTAATGAACTACTTTTTTAGGCAGCAAAGTGCAGAGACCTCTACCATGCTTAAATTATCTTCTGTCATGATAGTTTTATGGTTATGAAATAAGCATGAGAAACCCAAAACAGCTCTTCTGTCCTGGCAACACATAAATGAGAGTCCTGAACACCATGGGGGATCATTTTCATGCTGATCTAGTGGAGATATTTGTAATGCCATAAGGTTGTGATTGATCTGTTTCAATATTTCCAAGCATTATAAAGATTATATAGACCATCTCTTTGGGCAAAATCCTGATTCTGCTGCAAATAAGCATTTAAGTCCTTCACATTCATCATGCTGAGGTTATTTTTATTTTCAGTGTCTCAAGGCAATCGTCAGATGAATGCTTTTTATATGTGTTCTTGTGATTTCTCTCTCTCAAACAGTGCCTGCCCTACCATGATTCCAGTTATTTTTTCAGGACACATAACCAGATGTTGAGCCAATACTTGAGGAAAAATGTAGTCTCAGAGTCATAGAGCTTGCAATAGCTTGAAATATTGTATCAGGTCAGCATTTCTGGTTGGGGAAGGCAATGACACCTAACTAGCATTAGAGTGTTTCTTTCTGCTAATTAGTGAAAGTAATAAGTAGAATTCAGATATTGCTCTTTTGAGAATTTTGTTGGCAAACATTATTCTTTATATTTGTCTCTTAAGGCTGTAATTTGATTCAAAGCTCTTAGCTGATCACTCTAAATCACAGCTTTCCAAATCTGTGTCTATGTGTTAGTGTACTACAAAGAGAAGAGCATTGTCTCATGACATAACACTAATTTACTAGTAGTTTCTCATTAGCATGAGTGCCTGGGATGTTGTTTTAGCTGAGGCTGTAGTTTTCCAGTGTGTTACAGATTAGTGACCATCTAAATGATGCAAACACTTCATACAGATTAGAAGCTTGGTTCTTCTGCTCTTTAAACTCTCTTTAATTTTGAAGAGGCTCTTAGTAAAGGAGTGAGTATGGTGTAGAGATACCCAGTGAGGCTGAGACCAGGTCTGGAATGGAACTCACGTGGGTGTATATATATATGTGCACACAGAAATTGCTTGTGTTTTAACAATGTGCCCTTTGTATCTGAGACCAGGCTACTGTTCCATCACATGTATGAAAAATGAAATCCTTTGGCTTGCTGAAGCTGAATCAAGTGCAACAAGAATAGCTCAGAACTATCGCTGAATGATACCCCCACATGAAAATGTGTTTCTTGATAAGTTTTTCTTTCCTTTTGAATTTAAATATAATTAATTTAATTCTGAGACAGTCCTGCACTCAAGAAAAGTCTTAGGCTTCCCCATATGTGTGGTTATAGTCTTGGTAACAAGAAACTGTAACAGTGAACAAAGAGGCCAAGTATTGTGTCATTTAAGATAAAAACAAAAACTGGAATATTCAGTCCTTTTTTTTTTTTTTTTAAGGATGCCATGTGAAGTTGGAATGTGCATTTAAAATCCCTACTTAGGTGAAACCCTCCTCTAAACAAAAATTACAAGAGCATGCTTTCTAGTTCAAGGTTTTATGCTCTTATCCCTGTGAAGATTTCTTGGATGTATTCAGTCTTAAAGGTAAAGTGGAATGGGTATTGAAGCACTGTGATTTTGTTCCACCTGGGCCTTGCATCGTGCAGGATTGGGCTCCATTGCATCTACATAGAGTCCTATTAGTGTTGTTTGCTCCATTCTGCAAAGTAATGGAACTCTGTTTGAATACTGTATTGATTTTCTGGAACTGCATCACAAATATGCTTCTGGCAACACACTGTGTTCTGACACACTTCTCTGGTGGCAAGTAGTGGTTAGTGCCACTCATCATTAGAAAAAAGTCTAGGGAGACACTGTTTAAATATGTAGTGTATAATGCTGGATTGCCAGATATAAGCATATATTGATATTTCCAATGTGTAGTCATGATTATTAATTTTTTTAGCTACAAATATCAACTTAGCTAACGTAGGCAATCCGCATCACTGATTTTGAATAGTGACTTTTACCTGAATGAATTGATTAGAACCTGAAATATATAGTTCCTCTCATGTTTTTCTTCTTCCTCTGTATACATGCAAATGATTTATAGGCACTACTTTTTTGATCTTTGTGGCTGTATTCTTTGTCAGCATCTTGATTGTTAAGTTTTCACTGAGAATGCCACCAAAGTGTGGGAACAACAGAAGATGGGGGCTGATTTTTCCTATTTACTGCAAGAAAACATTGGTGCGGCAAGCCACATCAGTACTGTAGGCTAGCTGACTGCATGCATGTACAAATACCGGGGCTGGCTCAAGGCACGTGCCATTACAGGTTGAATAGACCTACCTTTTGCTACAGCCGTGTCTGTTTATTCTGTGGGTATGTGCTTTAGAAGATCCACACACAGAGCTATCCTGGTCTGGAGTTTGCTCCTCAGTTTTGAAGCTCAAATCTGGAAAGGTTTTTTGAGACTGTCCACTAGGCTGAGTCATAGCTTGTTGAGAAATGACATATTTTCCCCTTTCCATAGAGTTTTTCATAGTAAAAAACCATAATAGGTAACATTTCCAGGGTTTAGAATTTGGATTTTTAGTGATATATTCTGTAAATAGCATGCTATAATCATGAATACATACTTAATCTTGAAACTCTTCTTGTAACAGGACATGTAAAAAGGTCTTCCTTGAGTTTTGAAAACTGAAGAATGAGCTTTAAATGGTCAACACTTTACAAGTGATGTGTTGGTGAAATAAAGCACCTTTGATGTGTATTCTAACAATTCCTTCTTCTTGTGACTGTTCATTTCCAACAGTCTGCTAGCCCTGGCTTGTCAGTACAAAACTCTGTAAGAATATATTGTATGGTATTGGAGAAAGCAGTGTTTTCTCCAATGCATGACTTACTGTGGAGTGTGCAGCCATGTCAGGGCTTCTTATAGTACAAAGCTAACAAAATCAGCATATGGAATAATATATGCGATGTAGCTTTGTTAACAAATTGTTGCCTGCAGTAACTGATCTCCTAGGCAGATATTTGACCAGTTGACTTCGAAACTGGAACACCTGTGCTTTTGCACCAGCCATATTTTTCACTGACTTGTGTATAACTAGAAGAGTTAACCTGCAATTAGACAGGAACAATTTCTCTTAGGTTAATCTACTTTTAGCTTCTAGGCACTGATTTTCATGTGCTTTTTGAACATCTGGGAATATGTCCCTCCCATGTCAATATTTGTTTGGGGATTTTTTGGGGTTTTTTTGTTTGTTTTTTACAAAACAGAAGAGGAATTTATGTGTCTGCTTTCTCAAGCTTACTATGCAGGCATCCAGAGCTCTCTCCATCTAGGCATACGTAGGAACTGAGTTCCTAAAAGGAAATGATTGGGAATAGGTGGTGTCCTGCTGATTTGAGTCCTAAGTAAGCTTGGTTCTTTAGAAGCACTGCACAGCTCAGATGGCTATGCACAATGACAAAACTCACAGGATCTTTTCTGGAAAAAGATACAGGCACTGAAGCACATGGTTAAATAAATATCTTGTTTTCATGGGATTTTTGTGAAACATGAGCACTGAGCTCTGGATTCTCTAAGTTGCCTCACATCTGATGCAAATGCTGCCCATATCTCTTATAATGTATCTTAACGGGCCACTCAAGATCTGAGATAATTTTTACTGATAATTGTGTATTTGGTGACCTTAAATGTGACCTAGGGATTTAAAAAAATATCCTTTTTTGTCTGCATTAGTTATGAATTTATAAAATCAGGTTAGAACTATTCTAGTCTTTGTTCCATAACTGGGATGTATTAAAGGGCATTATAGGGACCTTTTCTATAACGTGTTACTTCTATTGTTAGCAGAATTTGAGAACTAATATTATTCTGGAGGAAAGTTCATAGACAAAGGAAATCAATCTGATATTTCCACAACTGTTCTTACAAAGAAAAATTTTATGTAGTGTGAAAATTCTTTTAAAGAGTCCTTATTTTCTGCTTCTTAGTCCTAGATCTAAAGAACAGAGCTGCTCTTGAGTACTCAGAGATGAACTTGCACTATCTCAGCCTTTACACATAGGATATAGCTCTAAATGTTGTAAAGGTTATCTTCTTTTCCACCTTTTTGCTTGTCCTGTAACTTCTTTGTCTTGTTACTTCTGCCACTGACTATTTATTTTGTAAAGCTCAAGACTTTCCTGAATCAGAGGACTTTGTCACTTGGACCAACGTGTGGGATGTTGCATGTGTTCCTGGAATCACTTGGAAAATAATAGTTCAACACCCTGGAGAGAGGAGTCTGTCAAGGAAGAATATGGACTCTCAACACCATGTTCAAGTTCAAAGTAGTTTTACAAAATTCAACCATCCAAACAGTTCTGCAACCTTGGAAAATGCTATTTATGTAGTGGGAACCTGAAACAGAGGTTTGATTTCATGTCCCATATGGCTCTGGACAAATAATGAGTCTCTGTACACCCTAAAAATTGCTAGCTTGATGATCCTGCATCTTGCAGATGGCAATATTTTTCTGCAGTCCCTCAGGAAGAATATGGGTGGAATTTACCCAATTACTAAGATGCACACTTTTGTCTTCACCCTGTACAACTGCTGCTCACTTCCTCATTGTAGAGAAGAAATATTGAGAGGCATAGAATGATGATTTCAGACTGTGGGTAAGTTAACTGATTTTTGGAAAACCAGATCATTGAATGTTTGTTTCATATGAATACTGGTTCTGCAGCAGAGTACATGACTGTGTGCTACTATTAACAACTTGATGATAATGCCTAGTTTATGATTACCATTGCTTGTCGTGATCACTAAGTGAATTTTCGTCTTTCCCATTTGGAGAACACATCTGGTATTCTTCTGTGAGAAATTTGTGTTGCACAAGAAATATCCGTAATCAGAGTGGCACAAGAGCACTTAACCATCTTCACTGAAACTTGACAGACATGGTGAACTGCTTACGTCACCTTAACGAAGGCCATTAGAAAAAACCCAAGGATTCTGGTTTCAGATACCATTATGTTTATAAACCAGTATGATTGTATGCTAGAGGGGTTGGGAAATCAGTGATCATGGTTAAACTTCACACAGAGACAATTAAGTAATGGTTAAAAACTCATGCTTTAAACTTTAACTGATGGATACAAAAATTTTGCTCTAAATCATCTTGTTTAATGTCTATGCTGTTTATCTTCCCGAAGAACTGATCCTCTTTGTTTCCATGTAAAAACTGAGATTTTTTTTGCAGTTAAGTGTGGTATTAGTACTTCCTACTCAGGACATACTATTTACTAGGTTAAGCAGTCATATGTTATAGTATGTATTATCTAAACACAAAATCTGTTAGAGAGTGGGAGGTGGCAGTTTCTGCTACATGGGTGATGTATTTGATACTTCAGTTAAGCTGCTTTTGGAAGTAAATATGTGAGCCCCAGTTTGCGAAGACTATAGCACATTCAGCATATACAAGTAAATTGTTTTTAAATACAGCTTTCTTTAAAACTGACTTTGCATTGGCAAGCATTCTGTAAGTAGCTAATCAACCTACTTGTTTCTGGCCACTGTTTATTTTGTGGAACCAGAAACAATAGGACTTGGCTTCTTACATTTAATCTATCCTGATATTTATGCAAAGGAGTGGGTGAGGGAGGCCTTTTTAGTTCTTGGTTTGTACGTAGGTTTTGAATGCATTGATTCCTATCAATTCATTCAGGTACCTTGTAAGGAAAATGGGTTTTGTTCATAAAAAAAGGTCATACTGAAAAAACTAACTAGCTCTTCACAGACACTGGTAACTGATCTTTGTTTAGACAATTTCTAACTGTAGTAGCATGTATTCGTTTCTTAAATATTTTTACTGAACTGTTAAGTATAGGCCTCTAGTGTAGGCAGTTCCAGTTTGATGTGAAATAGGTAAGAAAATGTCGGTTTTGCCTGTCACACAGGCATTTGAGCCAACACTTTTGCATAAACTGTATGGTATGTGTTTTATTGCTCAGTTTGTCAAAATGCTGAGCAATTTCCCAAAATCAGGGTTTTTTCCCCATATTTACTCTTCCAAGAAGTAGAGTAGCTTCCATCTGGGTAAAACCCTGATACCTACCTGCTCTCTTGAGGTTAGAACAACAGTCATTGTAGGTGCCTTTCTGAAGGGTAAGCTGTATTTTGAAGTATACTTTACAAGGTGTTTGATAATCTAGTTCCAGTACAACTAGCACATAGTACTTTGTCTTTCCCAGCCTCCACCAGCACAATCAGAGCAAAGACATGATCTGTCAGTGGAAAAATTGTTTCTTTATGTTTTTTGGATTACAATACCCAAGAGTAGTACTGATGCAGCCATTGTGTTTCCAGCACGCTTATGTTCTCAATGAGCTCTGCTCATCTGTGAGACAGCCTAGTCCAGGTATGGCTGTTCCCCTTCAGCTACAGGGTCCTGTCCCCACGACACAGCACTTCCCAACATCCCCTGGCTGGCATTTGCTGTACAAACCTCTGTACCTATTTCCATGTCGGGGTGGTGCAGGGCACCATTTGCTCCATGCACATGCAGCATGTGGTCATACTGATGTGTTTAAAAATTGTTTAAAAATTGATTGTGTCCTGTATGCTTGGGCAGAGGCCACATCTGGAATATTGTGTCCAGTTCTGGGCCCCTCAGCTCCAGAGAGACAGGGAACTGCTTGAAGGAGTCCAGTGCAGAGCCACAGAGATGATGAAGGGAGTGGAACATCTCCCTGATGAGGAAAGGCTGAAGGAGCTGGGTCTCTTTAGCTTGGAGAAAAGGAGGTTGAGGGGTGACCTCATTAATCTTTATCAATATGTCAAGGGGGAGTGTCAGGAGGACGATGCCAGGCTCTTTACAGTGGTGTTTAATGACAGGACAAGAGGCAATGGATATAAGCTGGAACATAGGAGGTTCCACAAAAACATTAGGAAAAACCTTTTTCCCATTGAGGGTGACAGAGCACTGGAACAGGCTGCCCAGGGAGGTTTTGGCATCTCCTTCTCTGGAGACATTCAAAACCTGTCTGGACATGTTCCTGTGTGACCTACTGTAGGTGATCCTGCTCTGGCAGAGGTGTTGGACTAGATGATCTTTCGAGGTCCCTTCAAACACCTAACATTCTGTGATTCTGTGAATCTCACCATTACCATAGGAAGTTACCTGACAACACAAGGCACATTGCTGGGGTAAGCAGAATTTGGAGCCACCCTAGGAATGCCTTCAGTGATAAATACATTTACAACAAAAGAAAGAACAGAGAGAGCCTCCATCTCCTACTAGATCCAGAAGTTAATACGGTAATGAAAGATGAAGATAAGGCTGAGGTGCTTAATGCCTTCTTTGCCACAGACTTTAGCAAAAATAACACTTGTGCTGAGGGAAGTCAACCCCCCAAGCCAAGAGAAAAAGACCAGGAGCAAAATGTCCCCTCCACAGTTCATGAGGAGATGTTCACAGACCTACTCCTCCATGTCAATGTCCATAAACCTATGGGGCCAGATGGGATTCATCCTAGAATCCTGAGAGAGCTCGCGGGGGTGCTCACCAGGATGCTCTCCTTCATTTATCAGCAGTACTGGCTGACTGGAGAGGTCCGAGCTGATTGGAAGACAGCAGATATAACATCCATCTATAAGAAGGGAAAGGAGGATGGTGCAGGAAATCACAGGCCTGTCAGTTTGACTTCAGTCTCAGGGAAAGCTGAGGGAGCAGGTCATCCTGAGTTCAGTTATGCAGCACGTGCAGGACAACCAGGTGATCAGGCCCAGTCAGCACGGGTTTGTGAAGGGCAGGTCCTGTTAAACAAACCTGATCTGTTTCTGTGACAAGTGACCTGCTTGTTGGATGAAGGAAAGGCTGTGGATGCTGTCTGCCTTGACTTTAGTAAGGCATTTGACAGTGTTGCCCCCAGCATTCTCCTAGAGAAATTAACTGCTCTTGGCTTGGATGGACATACGATTCGCTGGTTGAAAAACTGGTTAAATGTCCAAGTCCAGAGAGATATGGTCAATGGAGTTAAATCCAGTTGGTGACC